>NC_134487.1:258750618-258784841 GCF_040206685.1 Ascaphus truei | reverse complement strand
GCTTTAGATATTGTGAAGCGGGGACGTCCAGACACTGTTAAGGGGTTCAGGAAACTAGTCATTCACACCTGGCTTTTATTTCTAGATCTGACATTTACTTACACACACACACGTAACAAGGACTAATTGTAGTATAATGTAATACAATAAATACAATATGTCAAAAACGAATGTTCTGACTAGGAATTCATTAAATGTATTTATTAATATATTTTATTTTAAAGTGGGGTTGGGGTGGGATTTTTTGGTTGGGCGAGTAGATTTTTGGGTGATTTGTCGAACACTGGATATTATTCACTAAATTTCAATAAATGCATTACATTATCGAATGTGTTTGCATGTTCCTATTGAACGCTATGAAATTTGTGTAAAAACGGTCTTCACTAAGAAAAATCGAATTACCGAGGCCTGCGTAACAGGGACTTATCCCTGTTTAAATAAAGCAGCCTCAGAGCTCTGAGAATTCAGCAGAGAGAGAGTTAATTGCAGCCACTCAATTAACTAGTCTCCGCGTGGACAAATGAGAGCCCTGTAAAAAGCCTCATGTGAGACACAGGAAAGAGATTTCTTAGCTCACATTTGAGCTGACAGAAAGAGAGCAGAGAAGCCTGCACACAAAAATTATGTCCACTAACCCCTTAATCACCAAAGGCTGCGAACCCGCTGCCGCCGGTGGGGTGCGCGGCCGCGCGGCCGTGAACCACCAGACCCCTGTCCGAATTGTCCCTGCCCCCGCTGCCTCCTTCCGGCAGGGCTGACTACGTACTGTGACGCATCAGCCGGCCGATGCTGCAAGAATCTTGTGAATTTCGGCGCTAACGCGTCACGTGGTACGCGAGTCAGCCAATGGGGAGGAGGAGAGGGAAGGAGCTAGATGGGAGGCACCTTGGGCGGGGAGCAGGGAAGGAGCTGCAGGTTAAAGTGTGTGAATGTGTGTGTGTGTATGTATGTATGTGTGTGTGTGTATTTATGTGTGTGTATGTGTATATGTGTGTGTGTATATGTATATATGTGTGTGTGTATGCATGTATGAGTATGTGTATGGGGGGTGGATGGCACCACGACCAGATCCCGCCCCCCTCCCTCCCTCCCACTCCCTCCCTCCCAATCCCTCCCTCCCTCCCAGTCCCGCCTCCCTCCCACTCCGGCTCCTGGCTCCCTACAGACCGCATATCACGGTCTGTGTCTGTCAGCGCCCAGCCTGTCTGCAGTGCGGGTGCGCTGACTGAGGGAGCGGGGCCTTAGCGGTTTGTAACCGCTATTGTAATAAAGGGGTTAACCCCCCTCCCCTGCAACCCACACTGGAGGCTTAACCACCCTTCCCAGGGCAAATACCCCCACCCTCCACCCCTGCTACCCTTTGATTGGCACAGTGGTAAACCATGTCCCCAATATGGGCATGGATTGCCACACTGACAAAGAATGGGCAAACTATAAAAGAACAGCCACAAAATAAAACACATTACGTTTAAATAAAAAAAGCATTTGACAATAAACCAATTGATTGGCACAGTGGTAAACCATGCCCATAATATGAGTATGGTTTTGCCACTATGGCAATGAATGGGCAAGCTACAAATAAAAAAAACAAGCACCAAATAAAATACATTACATTTCAATAAGAAAAAAAAAATGACAATAAACCAATTGATTGGCATAGTAGTACACCATGCCAATATAATATGGGCATGGTTTGCCACTATTACAGTCAATAGGCAACCTAAAAAAAACAAGCACCAAAAATACAATACAATTAAATAAAAACAAGCGTTTGGGAAAAATGCATTGCTTGTCACTGAAAGGGGCATAGATAAACACATTGGCAGTCAATGGGCACCCCCAAAAAATCCACAATTAAATAAAATATAATCAATGTGTTTCTTACCTTTGTTTTCACCACCATCCTATGCGAGCTCCAACTCTTGACCCTCAATGCAATGCTCCTCAGCAGCTGATGATCAGATGTCTGTGATCATATCTTGATTGAAGAGACTTCTCCCCGGTAAGTTCTTCTTTCTTCATTCTTTTCTTCTTTCTTCTGTCCTTGTAATCCAATGTGGTGAATGTCCTGATGTGTTTTTGTCCTCAAATGAGATGGGACAGCCTTATATAAGGCATGTAACATCACATTTGAGTGTCAAATGATACACCCCGATTGGCTGTTGTAACATGTGACATATTTTTTTTAAAGGATGTGATGTCATCAAAAGGGAGGGAAGCCAGCCAATCAGGAAGGATATGCTTCCCTCCCTTTAAGATGTCACCAAAAAAATGGCCGCCATCACATCTTACTCAAACCACTCGGATTGGGAGATAAACCATGTGAGGCATCACATGGTACACAACCAATCTGAAAAAAATGGAAGCTGTCACATGGTACTACAATTAATCAGATTGGGGGTGTACCATGTTATGCCTCACCTGGTATATCTTCCAATCCGATTGGTTCGAGTAACATGTGATGGTAGACAAAAGAAAAAGAAAAAATAGGTGTGCCAGATGATTGAATCTTGAAACTCTTGAGGTTAAATCAATCAATCACAAATGATAATAAAATGACATGAACCATTCCGGAGCAAACAGGGGTCTTGAATGAAAATATAAACACTGATAAAGTGAATAAAAAAAACAAAACCCGAATCAAATGCTGCTTTCTTAACAAGGGACCCCAGTCCTTGATGCGTGCAATCAAAAGAAAAGAAAAAGAAATAGGAAGCGCAATAAAAAACGGGTAGATGGTAAAGTTACATCCCTGATGAAGCCACTTTTGTGGTGAAACGCGTAGGAGGAGGATCCAGGGGTCTGTGCTCCCTTTTTGTCCCATTGATTGGTTTCGTTTTGGCGCTGCTCTGTGCCCTGGAGAAAGTGACGGTGATTCTGTTGCTGGCGAGCCTATCTGTGGTTTGTAATCTGTGCATGCGGAGGAGGACTAAACATTTCAACAGTTCCTGCCGGGAAGGGTTAGTGCATCACGTCCGGCCGTGACGCCATACCCGGAAACCCGGTGTGGCTGGATACAGTTGGTTCCTTGCACCTGAAGCGTGGAGGTGTTTACTGGGGAGGAACCTAAGGAGAGAAATCTGCGGGTCGTTTTTTTCAGAGGTTGGCTGAGCGCATTTACCAGTGGCTCAAGAACGGCCTTTATACACTCTCTCCCCCCCTCCCTCCCCCCACAATTTACTCACTCACCTGTGTTGATCTGTTTGACTCTCTGCTTGCAACAGCCAGCAAGGATAATCGTTTACCAGTGATTCTATTCATATGGACATCATTTTAGACACTGTTTTATAATACAACAATTGTTGCATACTGTTTATTTTTATGTTCTACATTATATAAAGTTGTAACTTTACCATCTACCCGTTTTTTATTGCGCTTCCTATTTCTTTTTCTTTTCATGTGATGGTAGCCATTTTGTTTTTGGTGACATCATCTTAAAGGGTGGGAAGCATATAATACCTGATTGGCTGGCTTCCCTCCCTTTTGATGACATCACATCCTTTAAAAAAAGATGATAAAAAGAAGCTGTCACATGGTACACAAACATGGCTAATTGCTAAACTGGCTAATGCATTTTTTCGCTGCTTACTGCATGATACCCTTAGTGCGATATTGCCCTGTTATCGGAGCTTTGTGAATAGCAACACCGGCAATATCGCACAATAAGGGCATTTTTAGTGCTATAAGGCACTTATCAAGGTTTAGTGAAAAAGCCCTTATATACAGTATGTATTTCAGGAGCTTCACTATATCTTGCCTCAAGATTGATTAAAAAAGAGTATTATCAAATCTCGCGCCAGCATTGACACAAAGCATTGTTTAAACAGGAGCATTAATGTTAGAATAAGTCCTTATATTTCATGTTTATTCCATTTTCTTTATTGCTTCCTTGTTCATTCAACATCCTACAGTATGTTAATATTTTTCGTTCATTCTTTTTACTAGGCCCCTCGTTTTTTAATTTATTTTTGTGTGTAAGTAATACTGAGATAAAATGACAAGGAGTTGGTATTCAGTAGTATTAAGATTGAGTTCCTCCACTCCAGAGCCATTGTCTTGGCAATACCTTCTCCTCTTCAAAATGTAGACATACATTGAAAGTGTTGACTTTCTAAGACAGCTCATTGTTTTCGATAAATGTTCCTAAGCATAAACAACATTTTCAACAAACCATAGTAGTAGTAAAATTAAGAAAAAAAATAAATTAAATATGAAAAAATAATAACAAATATGATCCAAAAAAAAAACCCACCCCTATTTTGGGTCCAAATACCTTATTCTCCAGAAAATTACATAAATAAAGATAAGAAAGATAAATAAATTAAAGATGTTTAAATGCCTTTAAATTATACTACCTTAGTGAGTTACTCCCCTGGGGCAGTGATGAGAAATGGTGAAACCTGCAACGGCAGGCCGCATGGCGTCACCACTTAGCATTGTGTGATGATGTGCCACAGAGCAGCAGGAAGAGGCAGAAAGTTTAGCAATTAATATCTGTCATATGTCACATATTGAATCTTAATTCTAACTTTTTTCATGCTTAATACAAAATTAGAAGATAATCACAGCACATACAGGGGCCTACGTTCATAAAAAAAATCACAGGGCAATTTAAATCGCCGTTTTACACATTTTCCGCCACTCTAGAATGGCATTTTTATGGCGAATCAGCCACGCAAGAAAAAGTTGGCAAGTTGATGGTGAGAGGATGCTGATGAGTGGTGGATCGGCACTTAGAAAAATTTCTGGCCTTTTTCCTGGCTGGGATTGATGCCGGTGGTCTCCGGAGCTGATACCATTAATACCTGCACCGGACCCCCCCCGGCATGCATCCGAGGCAGGAAAAATGCATTTAAAGGCCACTTCATTACCTTAGCGGCTAACCGCTAAGGCAATAAAGGGGTTAAACAGCCGTGCCAGGTTTATTGTGGGTAGCGGGGGTGGGTGAAGGGGGTATTTGGCCCTTGTTGTTTGTTTAGGGCTTGCGGGGGGGTTGCGGGTGCGCTTAACCCCTTCACGACCGTAGCAGTTAATACCGCTACGGTCATGAAGGGGTTAAACCCTCCCGCTACCCACCCGCAAGCCCTAAACAAACCACCGCTGGGGCTAATACACCCTTCACCCACCCCCGCTACCCACAATAAAAAGAAAACACACACAACAGCCCCACACTAACTAAAGAAATTATATATATATATATATATATATATATATACATACAGTGTTAGACAAACCTATACATTTGCATGCCCCGGGCAAGTGGATTTAACATCGTGGCGAGCTCCTATTGGCCCAAGCAGCACACGTGTGTTACTAGGTGGCGAGTAGATTTTTTTGTTCGGCGAGTAGATTTTTTGGTGATTTGTCCACAACTGTGTATATGCTTTCATGATATCTTATATGACATGTTTAGATGGAACCGTTACCTTTAGTTCGGACTGACCCTTTAGCTGGATCCGCTATTTAGGATCTTATTACGCGCTTGAGTATTAAGGTGCAATTAACTACATTAACTGCCAATTAAGTTTTATACAGTGATCAATCCATTATAGGTGTCATTTTGGACATGTATGGACTGGTTGTGTCATTATATAGCCACACCGGTCAGGTCATTCATTCGTTTGCTGTTTCAATATTACATATTTTTTTGCAGCCAGTACATCTCAGTTTGTATATGTTCACATTTATTGGGTATCACTATACTGCACTGTAATATTGATGTTACTGTTGGTGCCACATTATTCCATGCTGACATTTTTGCAGTGACTAGCCCATGATACTATTGGCTGATGCTGGCAGTTTTTTTGACTTTTCATTGCATTAGGCATGTATATATGCCTCTTTTTTCCCATTGTATACACAGCCTTGTCTCATACAGATTATTAACTGTCCATGTGCTCTCACATCAGTTAGACATTGTCATGATCAACATTCAGACTCTCAGCGATTCAGAGCGCGGATGCCTTCACTGTCAGCAGTTCCGCTTATTATTTATTTATTTTTGGCGGTTCGCGCATGCGCAATGGCTATTGCATTGTTTTTCATGAGCCACTCTCTCCCTGCATTAGCGCACGGCTCGCGCATGCGCAGATAAACGCTTTTGGTTACATGCGCCCTCCACTGGCTCTGTAACACGCGACGGAAGTCTATTGACTCATAGACAATAACTCTTGACTCACACATGCGCAGTGAGCGCGTTATACGTGTCAGGAGCACTGTAGTGTTCTAGTTAACACCTGCTAGTCTGGTTTTAATGGGAGGGTCCTGCATTCAGCATGTAAGTTACTATTGTACTAAATTATGTGTTGCACCTGTTTGTCATGGTTGGGTAGGGTATTTATATGTGTTCTATTGCACTCTGTTTGTACATCACCTTGAGAAAGGTCCCGTGTGGAGGTCCGAAACGTTGGTTATTATGTCTCACTAAATACAAAACATTTTTGACAACCTCGTGGAGTGCTGCCTCTGATATTCGCTTACACGGTATCGTATCACCTATTTGATTCATATAGGATTTGCACCCACCTTTACCTACCTGACGGAGTGCCTTGTTCTTATCTATTCACTATATATATATATATATATATATATATATATATATATATATATATATATACACTGGCGACACACTTTATTCGAGCTGGGCTAGTCCCACGAATTCGGGTATACCCGGGTGTATTGAGGTTTGTGACTGTTTTCTGCCCGAGTGCATTGAGGTATTTTCCAAGCAGGGATTGAAGCATTTTATTCCCGCTGGCTGCAATACTGCACAGTATATATATATATACTGCATTACAATTCATGAATTTATGCCATCTGGTAGACACGCGAAGCATTGCAGCCTATTAAATCCTAATCATTATCATTTAACAGATCAGCCGCCCGTCAGCCAGGCATGAACCCAGGCTGGGAAGGCAAACACAACGAGGCTTGTCAGAGGTGAGGAGCGGCGCATTCCAGGTATCTGCCAGGTACATACTGGGTATTTGCTCGAATAAAGTGTGTCGGTGCAGTATATACACAGGCGACACGTTTTATCCGAGCACGGCTAGCACCGCAAGCCGGGGGATGCCCCGGCGTGCTAGCCGCACTCCCTCAGCATGCCATGCATCACCGATGCGCGGTCACGCGTCATCGGGTGCCTGCGCCCCCTGCACGCGTGTCCAGGGCTCCCCGAGGGAGCCCTGGTGTCCCGCGATGTGGGGGACGGCGGCAGGGGGTTCCGGGGGACCCGGCGGACCCGGCAGCGGGAGGAAGAAAGCCCCGATCGGAGGCGCTCCTCCGCTGCTTCGGCGCGCGCCCGGCACCCTCCGGCGCGCGCCAGGTTACTGCTGCGGCCGAGAACGGGCAAATGCTCGAATAAACTCGGCCGCAGCAGTATATATATATATATTACACCAACTACACCTATACCCCTTAACATACAGTATAGTAATGGGCACAATGACTATAATCCACAAATGGATAATAGTGCATGTGTCCATTTAAAATACATACAGAACAATAAATACATGTAGCACTCACCCATGTCCGGCTGCCACGATGAAGGCCATCCTCATCTTCATCCTGCTAATGCCCCATCCGCTTCTTCAAAACAGACACAAGAATAAAAACATCCAATGTAATGTCCCCTAACCCCTTAATCACCATAGCGGTTATTAACCGCTACAGTCATTAAGGGGTTAACCCACCATCACCCACATACCCTCCCCCACTACCACCCACCCCCTGAGGCCTAACCACCATCACCCACTACCCACAAGGGAGTCCTACCACATACCCTTGGGGCCAATACCCCCTCCCCCCACCCCACCACATACAGTACAATAATGTACCAAATAACTATTATCCAGATAGGGATAATACATTATTTTGCCATTATTAAACACATTAACTAGCATAGTAAAATAAAGAAAATTCTACTGACCTCTTCAATAAGAAGGCCCCGTCGCCAGCATCATCCTTGTGGTCCGTTGCCAAAATAATACATAGCCAATACATTGCAATGACATTCACATATCAATGAACCCCTTAATCACCTTATCGGGTTCTAACCGCAAAGGTAATTAAGGGGTTAAGCCATCCTGGGCACATACCCACCCTTCACACATTCCTTTGTACAGTGGCTTCATCATGAAAAAATAAAATAAAAATAAAAGAAACAAAATATATATATATATATATATATATATATATATATATATATATATATATATATATATATATATATATATATATATATATACATGTTATTATCCATAACATTCTCAATGAAATACAATGCCATTTCCTAAACAAATCAAATGTAATCATCCAATCTAAAGCATCAAATGCCAATCCAAAGTCTCAAATGCCACTTAAAACATTGCATTTACATTGTATACATGCTGCATAAAATGTAAGCTACATGTAGACGCTGCAAATCAATGTTAACAATACAATATTTCAAATAAAATAGAATTACATCAAAAGAAGTATACTATGTAATCCAATAAAGTCACCATCAATCAATTAACATACATGAATTACATCCCAAAACAATTAAAATAGCATCCATACCAATTACACAATTAACTATAGCAACCGTTAAAGAGAACAAGTTACCATCATACAAAATAGGACACCAACAATTACAATATACTAAAGCAAGCCTCACCATTACCTAAAGTACAGCATAGAAGCCCAAAAATTACATCTATCTAATTATAAAATACATTGAACACACATCTATGCATAGCAGCATAGCCACAATCATTTAAAATAGTGCAAAGCAAGCTTTTAAAAAAATATCATTGTGGTACAGTAGCGACATATCTTATTGCACTAAATACCGGCGGCATGCCGGGATCTGCCCCAGCTGCCACCAGTAATGCACGCGCGCCGCCGCGTTCCCCCACTCACCCCCCCTCCTCCATCGCGCGCAATTTACACACCCTTCCGGACCCCTGTACCCCATCTGCTCTGCCACTCTGCTTCCCCGAACCCCCGCTTACCTTAATTTCATATCCAGGGGTGTCGGGGAAGCCTGGGGAAGCCGGGGAAGACGGGGAAGCCGGGCACGCCTGTGACTGTGACGTCACAGTGCGCCGCCACGCGCCGCGGCTACCCGCTTCCCAGCCACATACAGCCAGCGGCTTTTGCTCGAATAAGAGCTGCCGCTGCTGTATATCAAGTGGTATTCCCATTGCCAGGAAGGCTTAACCCCTTAATTACCTTTGCGGTTAGTACCCGACAAGGCGATTAAGGAGTTCATTGATATGTGAATGTCATTGCAATGTATTGGCAATGTATTATTTTGGCAACGGACCACAAGGATGATGCTGGCGACAGGGCCTTCTTTTTGATGAGGTCAGTAGAATTTTCTTTCTTTTAATATGCTAGTTAATGTGTTTAATAATGGCCAAATAATGTATTATCCCTATCTGGATAATAGTTATTTGGCACATTATTGTACTGTATGTGTTGGGGTGGGGGGGAGGGGGTATTTCCCCCAAGGGTATGTGGTAGGACTCCCTTGTGGGTAGTTGGTGAGGGTGGTTAGGCCTCAGGGGGTGGGGAGGTAGTGGGGGAGCGTATGTGGCTGATGGTAGGTTAACCCCTTAATGACTGTAGCAGTTAATAACCGCTATGGTGATTACGGGGTTAGGAAACATTACATTGGGTGTTTTTATTCTTGTGTCTGTTTTGCAGAAGCGGATGGGGGATTAGCAGGATGAAGATGAGGATGGCCTTCATCATGGCAGCCGGACATGGGTGAGTGCTATATGTATTTAATGTATTTATTGTTCTGTATGTATTTTAAATGGACAACTGCACTATTATCCATTTGTGGATAATAGTAATGTTGCCCATTACTGTATTGTATGTTGTGTATTGCTATGTTTATTGGGGGCAATTGTCCCCAATAAACATACTATTATGCGTTAACCCCTTCATTGCCTTAGCGGCTATCCGCTATGGTAACGAAGCAGCATTAATGTATTTTAATAATTTGTGCAAGAGCAGGGGGTCCCATGAGCTGAACCGCATTGATTTGTGGCTCAGAGACCCCCTGCTTCCCGAGTTACAGGCCCCAGTTTGTGATATCGGTTACAGTGTCGACGCCATGTTTTTTGCGGGCACGTAGCGTATGGGACGCTATAAACATGGCGGCGACACTGCCCACCCGATCACACATACCGGGGCCTGTAACTCAGGAACCAGGGGGTCCCTGGTCCACAAAGCTATGCGGTTCAGCCCAGGGGACCCCTGCTCACTGTACAGTATTATTAAAAAAATATTCATGCTGCTTCGCTACCATAGCAGATAGCCGCAAAGGTAAGGAACGAGTCTTTATTGATATGTGTGTTTTAGTCATAGTGTAGATGTGCAGAGGTTCTCCGGAGCTGAACCGCTTTTGTTTTAGGTCCGGGGACCGCCTGCTTCCCGAGATACAGGCCCCTTTATGGGGTGCCGGTATCCCTCTGCTTTGTTTACATTCCGCGGTCACGTAATCGGGACCTTTAAATGCAGAGGGATACCGGCACCTCATAAAGGGGCCTTTATCTTGGGAAGCAAGGGGTCCCCGGGCCTGAAACCAATGCGGTTCAGCTCCGGAGACCCCCTGCACATGTACACTATGAATAAAACTGGTTTAAAAAATAATTTTTAATGTGCCGATGTTTGCGCCGAGAGAGCAGCGGATCTCTCTCTGCTGCAAACACATCTCGGCAGGGGACGGCTTCTCGGCAGCTTCTCGCCAGGCAGCCGTCTCGCCACCGGTTACTAGCCATTTTATCAAATGGTGGTGGCGCATTAATTCGCCAGGGATTCACCCCTTACAGCATACAGCGAGTTTAACACGCCAAAAACATGGCTAATTGCTAAACTGGCTAATGCATTTTTTTCGCTGCTTACTGCATGATACCCTGTGTCTCTACTACCAATATTAAGTGCTCATTACAATATTTCTTAAAAAATGCATTTCAATTACACATTCTTAGGCCATTTTTAAAGTATTAATAAGGAAATATATTTGTATGGAATACTGTATGAGAATGGGTAAGCATGTTTAATATTGTATATTTGGGATGCTCTATTGGTTTCATCTATCGTTTGTTGTCATAAGATCGTGTACAGTACTGTAAGTGCTACCTGCCTCATAAAGAGATGTTCTAAATTGTGATATGTTTAATAAATGTACACTTGAAAGTGCTCTTATGTTAAATTAACCAAGCCTTTAAGGATATCTCAGGTTTCAAAATCAATTGTAACAAATCTGAGGCACTAAATATATATCTGCCTAAAGATCAAATTAAATTGATTGCTGTAAACTTTGATTTTAAATGGCAACCGAATACGATCAAATACTTAGGGATATTTATCACAAAAAACTATAGTTCTCTGTATAGGGAGAATTATCCAAAGGTCCTAAGAGCTCTTAAGTCTGATATAGGGAAGTGGTCCGGCCACGCTATATCATGGATAGGCAAAATACACAGTATAAAAATGAACATATTGCCCCGTCTCCTGTATCTTTTCCAAACTCTATCCATTCCATTGGTATTGGAGGAAATTAAAACTCTACAGTCTATTATAAACAAATTTATCTGGAAAAATAAAACACCAAGAATTGGTAAGAAAATCTTAAATATACCAAACAAGACAGGAGGGCTGGGACTACCATGCCTTATGTCCTATTACAAGGCAGCCCAAACAAGCCAACTAATACTATGGCACTCGAAATCCAGTCCACAGACGCTGGGTATCATTGGAAATAGATTTAGTTGCCCCAGTCGAATTAAGTAATCTTCTATGGTCCCCAGTGAGAAAGAGACCTGAAATACTCAAATCTAGCCAAATTATAGCCCACTCACTCAAATTATGGAACTCAGTTGCAAATCGACACTTCCTTACAACACGGAATACACTTATAACACCACTATATGATAACCCAGAATTTGGTCCAGGAATGGGCCGTAATAGGTTTATAGGAAATGTGGTATATGTGGTGCTCAGAATCAGACCGGTAACTTCTGTAACATAATTGTGATTGAGACCATAAGCTTGGTGGTCTGGCGACGACGGAGTGCCCCTCAATAAGGCAATAATGCGTAATAGCTGTAGGGGAAGTGACAAGTGGAGTCAGTTGGGACAGCCACTGTGATGTACACAATAATCACCCTAACAGTGTATAATTGAACCTTGATAAAGTACTATTGTACGAAACGCGTAGGTGCGTTCTATCTGTTCTATTTTTGTTCCCTGTATGTGTTTGCTTGCTTAATACACTTTTTGTTACTATTGCGGAGTGGCCTGGCTTTGTTTTCCCTGCTTCACATTGCAGGGCGTCTGCAGCTGTGCTCTATCTACACCAACTATCCTTCGTAATAGGTTTATAGACTGGAAAATAGCAGGTATCACAAGATTAAAAGATGTAGGTACAGAAGGATTTCCCAGACCATTTGAATATTTCCACAAAGAAAAGGCTATCCCAAACAATTAGTTCCTCCAATACCTTCAATTGAAAGCCTTTTATAACAAAATCCGACCCCCCGAATTGCTAACTAGATTTGAGTCACTTTGTCTAGCAGATAGTAACACATCTGGACTGATATCTAAACTGTATGGGTACTTTGTTAGCCCTCCTCCACATATGAATCAAAAACTGAAAGATATGCTGCAATGGGAGGATGATCTGGGGGAGGTATTAGACATGGAAGACTGGAATGATATTTTTCAAAAAGTTGCCACATCCTCAATGTGTATCACAATCAGAGAAAATGCCTATAAAGTTATGTTGAGGTGGTACATAACCCCCATGAGACTAGCTAAATTCATCCCAGAGTACCCAACTATATGTCCGAAAGGATGTGGAGTACAAGCCACATTTATACATATGTGGTGGGGATGCCCATTCATAGCAGCTTATTGGCTGGAAATCAAAATGTGGTCACAAAGGTTTTTCGGTTTGGACCTACCAATGGATCCCTGGTTATTTCTTTTAAACAAACCATATTACCTCCTCACGAGACATGAAAATAAATTACTGTGCCACATATCTTCAGCCGCAAGACGCGAACTAGCGGCAGTATGGAAACAAACAATTATTCCCTCAATCCCCAAAGTTAAAAATAAAGTCTGGCAGATTTGCTAAATGGAAAAACTGGTTAGTCTTAATAACGACACCTACACAGATTTTCAGAAGGTGTGGTTACCTTGGATTCTGAGTGAAAGTCAACCTGAAATTAATACCCACTTAATTTTGTTGTAAAAAAAAAAAGTTGATATTTATATTAACTGTGTGATATAATATTTTAAGAAGTCTTGTTAGGTAAAATTGTAAATGAATGTGTTCTTTCTCCCATCTCTGTTTTTTGTACCCCTCTGTCCCCCCCATTTTTTTTCTTCATTTCCCCCTCTCCCTAAAATGTTTTAATAAAAATAAAGAGAATAATATTTTGAAAATATGAAAAAAAAAATAAATTAATCAAGCCATGTTAAATTAATCAAGCCAAGTTATTCATATCAGATTCAGGCAAAGTCTCTTATCTATAGTAGCATTACATTTTCAGTTTTCTTTCCTTACCAGGTATTACAACTGTCCTGACAATGACCACTCTGAGTACAATTGCTCGGAAATCGCTACCCAAGGTGTCATATGTGACAGCTATGGACCTCTTTGTGTCAGTCTGCTTTATTTTTGTATTTGCTGCTTTGATAGAATATGGAGCCCTCCATTATTTTGTCAGTAACAGGAAGCCAAGCAAGGACAAAGACAAAAAGAAGAAAAACCCAGTGAGTATATTAACGTAACCCAGCTCCCCCCTCGGCACACAAACAAATCTTTGTTTTGGTAACACTACAACTGAATTCAGATCTTACACTATGTTTTGTTTATTAGAGGCAATCAATGATGACATAAATTCAGCCATCCATGGGAACAGGTAAAGTAACTGATTTTTCAACAAATCTAACAATTAATTACAGTTTTCAGAATTGTATTAAACAGAACAGTTAGCTTTATACAACCATGACAAGTTCATGTTATGTCCACTATTAACCTTTGGTATTTTAGTAACCAGAGCCTCTGGTGATATTTATCAATTAATCTCATGTTTCAATGCATTACATCTGTCATGTTTTAGCATTACAAGTTTGGAGTCAGTCTGCAAATAATATGTAACCAAAATATATTTACCCCGTGTATTATTTGTGTTATTCAGCCTGAAATTTCATTGAGCTATTTAGATTAATAATAATTAAATTAGTAATGTTTTACTCCTCTATGTGAAATGGAAAATGTAAATATAAATTGTACATTACAAAATTCAAAATTATTTCACTAATGTTCTTTATATTTTATGTATAGGATGGTAAAACATTCATGGTGAATTTCTTAAAAGGTCTCCCCACACATCTTTTAGATATAAGATATAGGCCCGTTTTCTGTAAACTGTGATTGAATAAGGGCCATAATTGAACAGTAGCTGGTTATTTAGAAATGCTTTCTACATAGAATGAACAACATTTGATTTCTGCATGAAATTGTGCTATAGAATCCTCCCAAGCAAAGATACCACCAGTTTATTTTTTGCCCCAAAGACAGACCTATTATAAACATAAGGTAATCATGTTCTAATTTCCCTACCTTTTTGTCAAATGTGACTGCATACAGTGACATATATTGCTATAGTTTAGGTGCTATCTTTGTACGTATACAGTGTATATTATATATATATATATATATATATATATATATATATATATATATATATATATATATATATATATATGTATAATTTGCTGTGCCAGAGCTTCTCGTTTACAGTAGGTCACAACGTTTTTGACTAAATTTCCTTCTTGTATTTATACTGTACCTACAATCATTGTATTGTTCTAAAGAATCATTACATAACTGCAAATAAAAATGTTTTGAATGAGTGCATGTATTTTAGTACCATTCATAAATATTAAAATAAAAAATAAACCCCCTAGTGGCACTGAGATCAGACCTTGGACTCCTATTACATTTGACAAAAGAAACAAAATGTTGCAATAAAACGGACATACAAAATCAAGTGCCTTCTCACAATTAATGCAATTATTTCTTTAGTTTAAATTGAGAAAAACCTCACTCAAACCCATAATGTAGAGATCGGTGTGCTACTTGGGAGATAGTGGATGTGCAGACAAAAGTACACCGGGGTACAGAGAAGAAAGAAATCCCTTAGTTGGTGCACCACAGATATAAAGAGTAATGAAGAGCTGTTTATTGGAGCAGCAAGGTACTGCTTAGCAGGTCTAGCCCTCACTGTTTAGGTTCGTTAAGTTGGTTAGTTAAAATGTACAACGTTTAATATGTTGTTAAAATAGGCGTACAGGTGAAATAAATAATAATACACATAATTCAGTGTTAGATTCACTGTAAAAGGGTTAATTCTAGGTATGGTAAATAATGTACCTTTTTAACCACAGTATGACTGTTACAGTGTAACTAGTGTCAGGTCTTCTTTGTAAATTGATACATGCACAAAAATGAAATAAAGAGTGCTAAATGTCTATGGAGGTCATGCAGTAAGCGGCGCAAAGTCACTTTTCGGCTGTTTTCGCCAAAAATGCATACCATGATTCAGTAAGCCCCGAAAACTTGACGAAAAGCAAAAAAAACACCGTTTGTTGACAGGTTTTTTTTTCCGCCATCGGCGTGGCGAAAAGGCACTTTGCGCCACAACTAGCCATGTTTTGAAACCCGCTAGTAGTGGCGAGTAGCTTTATGCCGCTACTCACCACTCTAGAATTGAGATTTTTCACGGCAATCCGTCTCGCCCCAAAAAGATGGCAAGTTGCTGGGGAGAAGCTGCGGATGAGCGGCGGAACAGCACTTAGAAAAATTCAGGCCTTTTTCCTGCCTGGGATTGATGCCGGGGGTCTTCGGAGATGATATCCATTAATACCAGCACCGGAGCCCCCGGCATGCATCCGAGGCAAGAAAAATACATTTACAGCCCACTTCATTACCTTAGCGGCTAACCGCTAAGGCAATGAAGGGGTTAACCAGCCGTGCCAAGTTTATTGTGGGTAGTGGGGGTGGGTGAAGGGGGTATTTGGCCCTTCGTGGTTGTTTAGGGCTTGCGGGGGGGTTGCGGGTGGACTTAACCCCTTCATTACCTTAGCAGTTAATACCGCTACAGTCATGAAGGGGTTAAACCCTCCTGCTACCCACCCGCAAGCCCTAAACAACCACCGTTGGGGCTAATACCCACTTCGGCCACCCCCGCTACCCACAATAAAAAATACACACACAACAGCCCCATAATAAATATATATATATGTTTACAGTGTGCCAACTGAATGTGATTTTTTCATATATATATATATATTACATCAACAACCCCTATACCCCCCTAACATACAGTACATATATGCACGGCAATGATACTACAGGCCGGCGGGGGCCCTCGGGTGTTACCTGCGGGTCTGCAGTACCAATTCTGTGCCACCCCAAATTAATTTAAAAAACACATACATACTTATAAAGAAATAAATCCCCCCTCCCCCTAACACATACAGTATAGTAATGGGCACAATTACTATTATCCACAAATGGATAATAGTGCATTTGCCCATTTAAAATACATAAAGAACAATAAATACATAAATACATATTGCACTCACCCATGTCCGGCTGGCACGATGAAGGCCATCCTCATCTTCATCACCGTCCATGCCCCCTCTGATGCTGCAAAACATAAACAAGAATAAAAACAGCCAATGTAATGTCCCCTAACCCCTTAATCACCATAGCGATTATTAACCGCTATAGTCATTAAGGGGTTAACCCACTCTCACCCACCACTCGGGAGGCCTAAATACCCTCCCCCACTACCCCCCCCACACCGTGAGGCCTAACCACCCTCACTCACGCAATACCCAGCCGGGAGGCCTACCCACATACCCTTGGGGCCAATACCCCCTTACCCCACCCCCAGTACCCACAATAAAAACAATACATAGCCCTACAATAAACATCATTATATTTATAAAATACATAACCCACCCCCTTGTCCCCCCCATAAATACATGATTTATTTTTTTACATACAGGGTTAATACCCCAGACCCACGGGAGTCCCCGGTGGGCCCGTCGGGTCACCTCACAGACCTACAGTAGCCCAGCACCATGTTTCAAACAGGGTCTGGAGGCCTACGGGTGGTCCCCGCCAGGCGCCGTGGTCACCGTGGGCCACAATAGGGTCCCCATGGGTAGGCCCACGGCTGTCTGGGGGGCCCCGGGTCTGACCCACAGGTGTCTGAGGGGCCTCGGGTGGTTCCCACGGGGGTCTGGGGGCCCTCGGGTGGTCCCTATGTCCCAGATGTGGGGCCACCGTTTCTCCCCCGCAGGTGGACCCGGCACCCGTTTACCTGTGAGAAGCCCGAGGAGACCGCAGGTGGTCTCCATAGGTCCCCCGCAGACCTGAGGAAACAACCCTGTATGTAAAAAAAATAAACATGTCCTATACATTAAATACATCATTCCCCCTCCCCCCCCAACACATACACTACAATAATGTGCAAAATAACTATTATCCAGATAGGGATAATAGATTATTGACCCATTATTAAACACATTAACTTTAAATGTAAATGTATTTTGATATGCTGCTATTCTTAAATGTGTGTAATGTAATTATTAATTAGATAGATGTAATTTTTGGTGTTGTATGCTGTACTTTAAGTCAGGGTGAGTATTGCTTTTTTATAGTGTTTTTTTGTTGGTACTACTATTTTGTCAGATGTTAACTTTGTTGGATATGGGTTTGTTTAACGATTAAAAGAGTTAATTGTGTAATTGATTTGGATGGTATTTTAATTGTTTTGAGATTTGATAAATTAATGGTAATTTATTTTGGTTGCCTTGCTTGGTTTAAATAGTATACTTGTTTGGATTTCATTGTATTTTCTGTTGAATATTTTATTGTTAACATTGATTGGCAGAGTGTACATGGTGCACAGATTTTATGCATCATGTATACAATGTAAATTCAATGTTTTGATTGGCATTTGATGCTTTTGATTGGCAGATGATAATGATTTTATTAGGAAATAGGATTTTGTTTGACTGTGGCTGATATGGAGAAGTGGTATTTTTATTTGTGCATGTTTTTTGTTAACCCTTAAACAATTCTTTGTATATTGGTTCATTATGTGTATATATATATGTATATATATAATAAATATATCTATATCTATATCTATATCTATCTATATATATATATATATAGTTG
Organism: Ascaphus truei; assembly: GCF_040206685.1. NCBI lineage: Eukaryota > Metazoa > Chordata > Amphibia > Anura > Ascaphidae > Ascaphus > Ascaphus truei. Next base: position 258,766,576 of record NC_134487.1, on the reverse strand, counting down.
CATGATGAAGCCACTGAACAAATGAATGGGTGAAGGGTGGGTATCGGGCCAGGGTGGCTTTACCCCTTATTTACCTTTGCGGTTATTATCCGATAAGGTGATTAAGGGGTTAATTGATATCAGAATGCAATTGCAATAAATTGGCTATGTCTTTTGTTGGCAACGGAGGACACAGATTTTGCTGGCGAGGGGGCTTCTTATTGATGAGGTCAGTAGAACTTTATTTATTTTATTATGCTAGTTAATGTGTGTATTTTTTTTACATACAGGGTTATTTCCTCAGGTCTGTGGGGGACCTATGGAGACCACCTGCAGTCTCCTCGGGCTTCTCACGGGTAAATGGCTGCCGGGTCCACAGGGGACACCTACGGGGAAGAACCGGTGGCCCCATATCTGTGGGGGCACCGCGGACCCGTAAGGACCACCCGAGAGCCCCCAGACCCCCATGGGAACCACCCGAGGCCCCTCAGACACCTGTGGGTATGACCCGGGGCCCCCCAGACAGCCGCGGGCCTACCCGTGGGGACCCCATTGTGTCCCACGGTGACCACCTGGTGGACCACGGTGCCTGGCAGGGACCACCTGTAGGCCTCCAGACCCTGTTTGAAACATGGTGCAGGGCTACTGTATGTCTGTGAAGTGACCCGTCAGGCCCACCAGTCAGGCCCACCAGGGACTCCTGTGGGCCTGGGGTATTCACCCTATATGTAAAATAATAAATCATGTATTTACCGGGGGGGGCACAGGGGGTGGGTTATATATTTAATAAATATAATGATGTTTATTGTGGGGCTGTGTATTGTTTTTATTGTGGGCACTGGGGGTGGGGTAAGGGGGTATTGGGCCCAAGGGTATGTGGGTAGGCCTCCCGGCTGGGTATTGTGCGAGTGAGGGTGGTTAGGCCAAACGGGGTGGGGGGTAGTGGGGGAGGGTATTTAGGCCTCCCGAGTGGTGGGTGAGGGTGGGTTAACCCCTTAATGACTGTAGCGGTTAATAACCGCTATGGTGATTAAGGGGTTAGGGGACATTACATTGGCTGTTTTTATTCTTGTTTATGTTTTGCAGCATCAGAGGGGGCATGGACGGTGATGAAGATGAGGATGGCCTTCATCGTGCCAGATGGACATGGGTGAGTGCAATATGTATTTATTGTATTTATTGTTCTTTATGTATTTTAAATGGGCAAATTCACTATTATCCATATGTGGATAATATTAATTTTGCACATTACTATACTGTATGTGTTAAGGGTGGTGTATTTATGTGTTGTAATTTTTTTTTGGGGTGCACTGAATTGGTACTGCAGGCCTGCGGGGAACACCCGAGGGCCACCTCCGGCCTATAGTATCATTGCTGTGCATCCCAAAAATGTTCTATATGTAATGGGGGTATAGGGGTTGTTGGGGGCACAGGGGGTGTATGTTTTTTATTGCAATGTTTATTGGGGGCAATTGTCCCCAATAAACATGCTAATATGCCTTAACCCCTTCATTGCCTTAGCGGCTCTCCACTATGGTAATGAAGCAGCATTTATGTATTTTCATAATATTGTGCAGGAGCAGGGGGTCCCCTGAGCTGAACCGCATTGATTTGTGGCTCAGGGAGCCCCTGCTTCCCGAGTTACAGGCCCCGGTTTGGGGCATCGGTGCCAGTGTCGCCGCCATCTTTATAGCGGGCACATCACGTATGGGACACTATAAAGATGGCGGCGACACTGGCACCCGATGACACATACCGGGGCCTGTAACTCAGGAAGCAGGGGGTCTCTGATCCACAAATCAATGCAGTTCAGCTCAGGGGACCCCCTGCTCACAATACACTGTTATTAAAAATACATTCATGCTGCTTTGTTACCATAGCAGATAGCCGCAAAGGTAAGGAATGATTGTTTATTGATATGTGTGTTTTATTCATAGTGTAGATGTGCAGAGGGTCTCCGGAGCTGAACCACTTTGGTTTTAGGTCTGGGGACCCCCTGCTTCCCGAGATACTGGCCCCTTTATGGGGCGCCGGTATCCCTCTGCTGTGTTTACATTCCGTGGTCACGTGATCGGGACATTAAATGCAGAGGGATACCGGCACCTCATAACGGGGCCTATATCTCGGGAAGCAGGGGTCCCTGGACCTGAAACCAATGCGATTCAGCTCCGGAGACCCCCTATACATGTACACTATGAATAAAATTGTATTTAAAAGATTTTTTAATGTGCCGATGTTTGCACAGAGAGAGCAGCAGATCTCTCTCTGCTGCAGACACATCTCGGCAGGGGACGGCTTCTCGGCAGCTTCTCGCCAGGCAGACTGTCTCGCCACCGGTTACTTGCCATGTTTGGTAATGTTGCTCTCGCTGTGATTCGCCAGGGATTCGGCCCTTCCTGCATACAGCGAGGGCAACACATCAAAAACATGGTGAATTCAAACCCCTGGCGAATGCAATTTTCCGCCGCTGACTGCATGACCCCCTATGTGTCATAGACTAGTTGTTTCTTTTGAAGTCCCGGTGAACACTAGCTACTTTTATATACTATCTGCAGAGGTGTGTGATCTCTATGGTATTCAACCCACACAATTGGTGGGGCTATCTGCCAAAAGGAGACTGGAGCTTAGTGTAGCAAAGGGTTCTTAGAAATCTCTTATCTGTGTGCCTAGGGTAATAGACATGGATACTGTCACGTTAGAAGTTCAGAGCACAAGTGCTTGTGTGCACAGGTGGTATAGTTGGACTCACTTGCGATCCTGATTGCAGTGTTGACACATATGTTTACTGCATACCCCATGCATGCTTGCTGTGGTGAATACACAGGATTAGAGGAAAAAATAAAGCTCTTCATTACTCTTTTATATCTGTGTTGCACCAACTAAGGGATTTCTTTCTTCTCTGCACTCCGGTGTACTTTTGTCTTTACTTCCTATAGTACACTCATTATTTCCAAGCTAACATTGGATCTTTTTTTAATCAAAACTAAACCAACATTTTCACAGCTTCTAAATATTAAGATAAAATCAATTCTTACTGCACTAAAGATAATTGCTATTTTGACTGAATTAGCCACTTTGACAGCATGATTCATCATTTTACTATTAAATACAAAAATCATGTCTCAAACTTTTCTCCACTCCTCATCAAAAGTTAACGCAAAGCTTTGTGAAGCTTGGCAAATCTTTGATAGTTCTTTGAGCGGCTCTGAAGTTAAATTACTGCATACAGTAATTAGTAACAAAAGATGGTGGAGAAACTGGTACTCAGATTATTAGAGAAAAGTATACTTACAAGTGCTGTACTGTATCTTCATCTTCCTTTGTTTATAGTGCAAACAGCAAGGCGCAGCAGTCGTCACAATATCCCAACATTGATTTAATAAATGTTAAAGAAAAAGGCAGCTCCAGTTCCATAATTTGTGTATGCACTTTTTAAACAAAAAGTCAGCATTTCTCAAGTAACCTTTTCAGCATTATTGTAAAGCACTGTCTGGCATCCCATAATCGACTCTCATTTTACAAGTTTGACAAAATTCTCCCCCAATCTTTTTAAGCATATATCCCTAAATGAGTATTCATTTTTACATAACATCACTCCAAATTTCTCTCTCTCTCTGTCTCTGGGAGTTTTCATTAAACTGCCATAGTGCCGTTTGGGACACTATTACATGGAAACTCACACTGTAGATTTATCATTATCTGTGTGTTACCCTACTTTTCACTACAATAAATAGTGAGGGCATTTTTACATTTTGAAAAGGGGACCTCACATGAGGGTTTCTGAGAATGTTTTCTGCTGAGAAAGTGTTCAAAATAAATACATAAATACTGTTAGCTAATAAAAGTACAGATGTACTAGCCAATAATATTAGTATTACACCTATTATCATGTGGTAAGGCACTACAGAGTGACCGAATAACGAGTTAAAACTTACAACACAGTGGCTCCCAGCACTCAAAAAATGGAATAAACAGAAAATCTGCTAATACAATTTTAATATGCAAAATAGATCTTAACAATAATTTGTACACAATGGTAGAAGTGATAAAAATGATAAAGTGAAGTTAAAACTAGCTGTAGGAGTATAAAGCAAACTAAGGGGGAAAGGTACATGGATGTAAAGGGATCAGGAAAAAAAGGGGAGGGAAAGCAAAAATTAAGGAGGAGGGGAAAAAAGGGGAAAATACAACGTAAAAAGTTAAGTAGAGAGGGGCAATGTTTCGGGGAGAACCCCTTCTTCTGGCCCGTTCCCTATGATCTACACGACCATACTGTAGGTACAGTACTTCCCTCTCCCTTACCCTAACCTCCAAACATACCAAAATAAACACTAAACACATGCACCAAACTGGCTACGTGACTAATCCCAAGCCTAAATATATGAGTTAATAAAAGCAGTCTGACTACCATAAAATGAATATAAATTCAAAGCAAGTTAGCAAAATCATCAGTAATAAACAATAGCTGCACACAGTAAGGTAATCTGCTCCCGCTTGTATGCAACAACGAGGGTGATGGCGTCAGCTGCGATGCGTTTGCTGAATGCTCACTTCCACCAGCTGGATTTTTAAATCAACTACCTGCTCCGTCTGTACGTCAAGGGGTGTGGCTAAATTCTGTCGAGTTCACTCCCAGTAGGCTAAACAAAGTGATTGGGAGGATCTCTATGGTGCAAGTAGCAGATGCACTGTGTCATGACATCATCAAATACCAGGATGAGTGCAACTAAAGTCCACTGTTCGTTCAGTGATGTCAAGGGGCTTGGCTTAATACTGTCATATTAGGCTGAACGAATTGGTCCAATGGGTAGCTAGACAAAGTATGTAATGACGCAGTGCTCCCTGGCGTGCAGACGCGGCAGGTAGTTGAGTTAAAAATCTAGCTGGTGGATGCATGTGTTTAGTTTTTATTTTAGTGTGTATGGAGGGTACGGGAGAGGGAAGTACCTACAGCATGGTCGTGCAGATCATAGGGAACGGGCCAGAAGAAGGGGTTCTCCCCGAAACGTTGCCCCCCTCTACTTAACTTTTTACGTTGTATTTTCCCCCTTTTTCCCTCCTACCTATTTTTTACTTTCCCTCCCCTTGTTTTCCCCATCCCTTTACCTCCATTTACCTTTCCCCCTTAGTTTGCTTTATACACCTGCAGCTAGTTTTAACTTCACTTTATCATTTTTATCACTTCTATCATTGTGTACAATTTATTGTTAGGATCTATTTTGCATATTAAAATTGTATTAGCAGATTTTCTGTTTATTCCATTTTTCGAGTGCTGGGAGCCACTGTGCTGTTAGTTATTTGGAACGGTTGAGGGCCCTCCTTGCTCTCAATGCACCACGTCCATTTATTTTTCTTGCATTTATAGTGTGCTTTCTACTCCTTATATCCTACGAGTTAAAACTTGCACCAGTATGACATGTTATCGTGCGGAAAGAGATGCAATAACGTTGACTACATCTGTATCATATACAGTAAACAGTTGTTGTTATTCCCCTTGGTTCCCCAATTAGAACACCTACTATATCGTTTTCATTGTTAGTGCGAACAGATCTGCATTTCAAAACTTTTTCCTAAGATTATACTGAGATCCATGAATCCATGACTTTATATAAAATTATAGATTTATGCCAACCGTTGAAATTTATTTATTTTCTTTAATGATACTAGACACTTTCTGTGTCCTTGTTGCAGATTTCTTTAATTTAGGGGAAATTCTGCATTACCTGATGGTAACAACATGTGGATTACATAACAATATTTGTATGTAACAAATGATGGCAGGTTTCTTATATTGATGCATTGTATAGTTACAAGGGTAGACTGTTAGATTGGCAAGCATGGGCGTCCGCAGGAGGGGGTAAGGGGGGGCGCTTGCCCCCCCCCCTGGATCCAGGGCTGCCAACAGGGGGGGCACAGGGGGGACAAAGGGTACTGCTTCCCGGGCCCCGTGGGTCAGGCCGGGCCCCCTGCGCGGCCGAGCACCAGTTAATTAAATAAATTTAAAAAAAAAAGTTTAAAAAAATGGTGCCGATTCCCCGCGGTCCCGGCGCGCATGCGCAGGGGAAGCAAGGCCCGCTTCCCACCGCTCCCAAAGTGGGATGGAGGGGGAAGTACAAGCCAAGCTCCTCTGAGGCCCGCTCTCCCTCCCGCTCCCAACGTGGGACGGAGGGGGAAGTACCAGCTCCTCCTGCGGCCCGCTTCCCCCCCTTGGCCAGCTTCCCACACACCCACCTCCCACGTGCCCCCCGGCCCACCTCCCGTGGCCTTGCCACCCCCCCCCCCCGAGCCCACCTCCCATGCCCCCCCCCCCGAGCCCTCCTCCCGCGCCCCATCCCCAAGCCCACCTCCCGTCCCTGGCAGCTGCCGCTGGCATATCGGGGGCAGAAGGGGATATCGGGGGCAGGAGGGGGAAGCGTCCAGCAACAAGCTGCACCCACCCGGTCAAGGTAAGTCACCCCACGCAGTCACTGTCACCCACTGTCACCGTCACCCACTGTCACCATTACCCACTGTCAACGTCAACCACTGTCACTGTCACCCACCCAGTCACTGACTGTCACTCACCAAGTCACTGTCACCCACCCAGTCACTGCAAGTCACTGTGCCACCCAGTCACTGTCACTCACTCAGTCACCCAGTCACTGTCTCCCACCCACCCACTGTCTCCCACCCACCCAGTCACTGTCTCCCACCCAGTCACTGTCACCCAGTCACTCTCTCCCACCGTCATTCACCCACCCACATTCAACATTCACCCACCCACGGTCATTCACCTATCCACCCACTCACTCACTGTCATTCACCCACCCACCATCATTCATCCACCCACCTACCGTCATTATCCCACCCACCCACCGTCATTCAACCATCATTCACCCACCCACCGTCATTCACCCACCCACTCACTGTCATTCACCCACCCACCCACTGTCATTCACCCACCCACCCACTGTCATTCACCCACCGACCCACCGTCATTCACCCACCCACTGTCACTCACCCACTCACCCACTGTCATTCTACTGTCATTCACCCACTCACCCACCCAGGCAGGCAGACACATGTCTTTTGTTGAAAATATAAAAATAAACAGGTTGCATTGTAATGTTTTATTCTGTATCACAATAAGAAAACAGTTAAGTAAAAGTTGCGCTCTAAAATATATTTTTTCTTGGTAGGTGCGCTATGGGTTCGGGGGGGGGCGCTATGGGTTCGGTGGGGGGCTGCATCTTTCATTTGTCCTGGGCCCCATGATTTCTGTTGGCGGCTTTGCCTGGATCACATGCAGTACTGGGCTGTTTTTGGCATTTATGGCGCCGTACAGTACGTTAACGGCGCTATAAACGCCAAAAACAGACTCTGGGTGGACCGGGACGGAGGTGGGTGGACCGGGACGGAGGTGGGTGCCCCTGGCGCCGTGGCAGGCAGCTAGTGGTAGGCTAGCCTATGCTGCTACGCAGGAGGAAGCGCAGCGCACTGTCATTGGTAGCACTCGGGAGTGATGCGGCTCTCGTTGGTAACACTACCTACCAATGAAAGCCGTCTCACTCCCAAGTCAGGACCAATCTGTGCCGCAGCCGGGACCGCCATTGCGCTGCGGTTATAAATGATGCCCCCCCCTGAAAAAATTTATGCGGACGCCCATGTTGGCAAGTATTCTCTAATTCTAGGTACTAGACTTCATTATATGTATTGTATTTAGCTAGTTATATTAAAACAACCCTCATATTTGATTTGTGCTTTTCTTTATTTCCCATATATTGTAAAATGCAGCATTTTTAATTTGTTTCTTTTTTTCCTTATTTTTTTATCTTTATTTTCGAAAAAAATCTGATTTTCTTTTCTTATCTATACAACAAAAGCTTCTCTGGATGTTTTCCTTCAAGGTATATTATTTTTGAATGGAAATTCACTGCATGTGTCTGCTGATTTGAACTACTGTATAGTGTCAATGCTTAAATGCTATTCCTATGATTGTCTGTTTCAAGCTGTTTACTTAAAAAAACACAATGCACAGGAGAACAAATTTGTTAAACAAAATGTTAAAGTTGATTCAGCAGCCTTTGCACATCACTATTTAAAAATGTATATTTAAGGTGTTCATTATATAGTTTTACCTAGATAACATAAGAAAAGAACAAATGAATGTATGAAGTCATCCCATTTCCCATTGCACCACGCAATTGTGCTTTTAAATAATTATATACAGTTATGTATCTATCATATGCAATATAGTGCCAAAAGTCAACTGTCAATTTCTGACCAATTTCTGAGGTTGAAATTTTTTTAAATTGAGTTCAACCTATGTTAAATTTAGAAAGCATCTTTGTATTTACAGTATATTGATCCAGATGAAGGCAAAAATAAAACTCCAGTGTAACATTATGTAAACCTGCATCATAGAGGGGAAACTATTCCTTCTTGACTCCAGTAGTGGCAATCAGATTACTCCCTGGATCAACATCTTTCCAGTGTTTACTTTTTTGGTCTATCCCTGTATACCTTTCCTTTCTAACAAGAGGTCCAACTTTTTTTGTTTGTTTTTTAAGATATCTACTTATACCATGACAATCTCCATGGGTAATGAATTCCACATTTTAACAACTCTTACTATAAAGAACCCTTTGTTTTGTTGTTGGTGAAATTTTCTCTCCTTCAATTTTAAGGGATGACCCTGTATCGTTTGTACTGTCCTTTGGGATGAATCATATTTTGACATTTCTTTGTATTGACATTGGCATGCTTGCAGATGACGGCTGCTTATCACTGTACTGTAACAGCAAAACATCCTTTACATTATTTCCATTGTCTCACATGCCACTATAATCTGGATGGGTGAAATTTTTTAAATCCAAGAAATTGGGGTATTCTCTTGCCAATGGGTAATCTGGAAATGAACTCTAATGTATTTTACATCAAGTAAAAATGTTGGCAAATCGTTCTAAAAAAAAACAAAACACTGGGGTTTAACTAATCTGTGACATCCGGTCATCCTATACGATGTGCTATGATGTCAGTTACCATAATATTGATCTGTAAATCTGAATTTAGGAATATACTTGTGCATGTCTGGCAAAAAATAAATTTTCAGATCAACAGAATAATTTCTAAAATGTGTGCATTCGCCCATCCTTACCCGATATCATCACCTAACAAGAAACTGCTTTGGAACTCACGCCTATTCCATTCATTTGGGCAATAAAACTGTCTAAAATGTGATGATTAATTTAAAAATACAAGCACCTTAACATACATAGGATAGAGTTTAGAATGGGTTTAGAATGCCAAAATAGCTGTGGATTGTTATTGAATACACAATAACAATATCTGTACAACACACTTTAATGGACTTTCTCATTCCTATAAATGTCTTACAATTCTTTAAAATGAAGGCGAACATTGAAATATATATACTGTGTATATATATATATATATGTATGTATATATATATATATATATATATATATATATATATATAAATATATATATATATATATATATTGGTAGACCTGAAGAAGAGAGGAGAACTTTTGAAAGCTTGTCCTATGACACAAATTGTTAGTCCAATAAAAAAGGTATCTGTACAACACACTTTAATGGACTTTCTCATTCCTATAAATGTCTTACAATTCTTTAAAATGAAGGCGAACATTGAAATATATATACTGTGTATATATATATATATATATATATATATATATATATATATATATATATATATACATATATATTGGTAGATCTGAAGAAGAGAGGAGAGCTCTTGAAAGCTTGTCCTATGACACAAATTGTTAGTCCAATAAAAAAGGTATCACCTAATACTGAAGAACTATATATATATATATATATATATATATATATATATATATATATATATATATATATATATATACATATACATATACATATACATATACATATACATATACATATATATATATATATATATATATATATATATATATATATATATACAAGACACACAGATGAAAAGAACAAAGACAATCCCCTTAGTAGCACTCTAAATTACACCTAAACTAATCTATAAGATAAAGATGGTTAAAAAGAAACAGATGCTCCGCCAATTCAGAAAAAATGAACAAGATTTTATTGATTAAACAACAAGACACACTAACTTAAAAACATAAAAATACTAAAGACAGCCTATGAAAATATATATGTATCAAAAATATAAAGAGAGGACTACTAATCAAACACTATCAGTATTACAAAAAGAAAGAAAAAAAACTAAAATGTGTCTAAATAAAGTTTAAATAATGACAACAAAGTAGTTTAGTCTAACATAATAGGCAATACAAAATATATTCCCACTGACATATGCATGAAAGAATAATAAATCATTGCGTTGGAAAAAGTATATAGTCAATGACCCAGTATATAGCCAGGAAAAATTAGTATGTATACCAAAAACAGAGGGGGAAAAAAGAGATAAAGCAACCAGGGAAAAATAATATAACAATAATAATAGTTATACCCTGAACAGCATTTCCCCAAAATGAAATCAATGAGAACTGATGCAGCAAATAAAGAAAAATATGACTAATAAAGACATATTAGCAAACAGAGTCATACATATTGAAAACACCACAAAGCGCAGCACTGCAAGGACAGGTAATGCCCAAACAGTAAGGAGGGTAATACTCAGCTGCAGCTAGATTGTGTAGAGTTTGTGTCCATATTGATTGTACAGGATGTGTTTCCAAAGTCTGCTTATAACAGGAACAAAAAATAAAGTCCAAAATTCTTCCTGGAGTGAAGCCCACTGACGGGTGAAACATGTTGAGTGTTTACTTTACTACAGCCTTTATGTAATCTTCTATTCTGAGGGACTTATGATGGATCTGATGCAGCATTTTGGACTTTATTTTTTGTTCCTGTTATAAGCAGACTTTGGAAACACATCCTGTACAATCAATATGGACACAAACTCTACACAATCTAGCTGCAGCTGAGTATTACCCTCCTTACTGTTTGGGCATTACCTGTCCTTGCAGTGCTGCGCTTTGTGGTGTTTTCAATACTGTATGTATGACTCTGTTTGCTAATATGTCTTTATTAGTCATATTTTTCTTTATTTGTTGCATCAGTTCTCATTGATTTCATTTTGGGGAAATGCTGTTCAGGGTATAACTATTATTATTGTTATATTATTTTTCCCTGGTTGCTTTATCTCTTTTTTTCCCCTCTGTTTTTGGTATACATACTAATTTTTCCTGGCTATATACTGGGTCATTGACTATATACTTTTTCCAAACGCAATGATTTATTATTCTTTCATGCATATGTCAGTGGGAATATATTTTGTATTGCCTATTATGTTAGACTAAACTACTTTGTTGTCATTATTTAAACTTTATTTAGACACATTTTAGTTTTTTTTCTTTCTTTTTGTAATACTGATAGTGTTTGATTAGTAGTCCTCTCTTTATATTTTTGATACATATATATTTTCATAGGCTGTCTTTAGTATTTTTATGTTTATAAGTTAGTGTGTCTTGTTGTTTAATCAATAAAATCTTGTTCATTTTTTCTGAATTGGCGAAGCATCTGTTTCTTTTTAACCATCTTTATCTTATAGTTTAGTTTAGGTGTAATTTAGAGTGCTACTAAGGGGATTGTCTTTGTTCTTTTCATCTGTGTGTCTTAAATAGTTTTCACTATCCCCTAGCACCATCAGGTCCTATTTAATTTATATACTGACTTTAATTGGGGTATATATTTTACTTTACCCTTATAGTTAGTTTTATTAAAGGGCTTGAGTTAACCTTATATATTATGTGTTGAGCAACTTCTCCTTTTGTGTGTTCTATATATATATACATACATATATATACATACATATATATATATATATATATATATATATATATATATATAATATACAGTGTTCGATAAACCTATACATTTGCTCGCCCCGGGCGAGTGGATTTAACCCCCGGACGAGTAAATATTGGCCCAAGCAGCACACGTTTGGTACTAGGTGGCGAGTAGATTTTTTGTGTGGCGAGTAGATTTTTTGGTGATTTATCAACCACTCTGTGTATATATATATATAATATATATATATATATATATATATATATATATATATATATATACACACACATATATATATATACACACACACACACACACACACACACACACACACACACACACACACACACACACACACATACACACACACACACACACACACACACACACACACACACACACACACACACACACACACACACACACACACACATACTAATCTGTAAAAAAAATAATGTCTGTGCTTGGGTGAGCAAGTTCAGTGAAGTCCCTAATTTGTATGCACAATACTGTTCTCAAGTTGAAAATAAGATGGCATATATTGCAATCCATCGATGTACAAGGTGTATATCTACATTGCATGTAAGCTACTGTAGTAATTTTATAGCTGGATGGATATGATAGTATAAGGAGATACATAATGATAACATTTAGAGTGGCATAAGGATTAGAAAATGGTACTGTATATTAAGAATTGCACATGGTGAAAACATTGAGGCTTGTAGGTAAAAAACCATACTAGTTAAAGTATAAACAGTAGTCTCAATGTGGAAGTTATGTTTGACAATGAAAAATGAAAGCAATGAACAGCAATATACTGTAAGTAAGACACACCAGGAAAACAATGCCACACTGAAAATAACAGGGATATTGCTTACACTCAAGAACAATAACAAAGAAGGATTCTTTACTAAACCAAAACACCTCTGAAGTTTTGTTTACAGTAAATAAAAACACCACTTGTGGTGCATTTGCATGTCCCAGATAGGTCTCAAATCCTGTCCTTCCCCATTATCACTTAGCATAAAATGCTTCCACATGCAGCCAGGGAGTCTGGGTAATGACATGCAAATGAGCACTCACAGTGAGCCCCTATTTACTTCTTATCCATTTTAACATTGACCCCATATAAGCACATATAAGCGTATGCCTGCCGTATTACACAGCTTTTCAGCAGAGCTTGAGTTAAAGAAGTGCAAAGCAAGTAAACTTACTCACCGACATCTGTTTAAAAGTGGAATTTATCCATTTAAAGCCATATTTGTCTCAGATATTTTTACCTTACTTACATCTTTTTGTTTTCTGTGTTACAATTGCATGCACCCGTCTAAAGTACTGTTAGATCTTAATGATGGAGTCCTTCATAGAAACAAAGTAATGACAGTGGCATGTTTAATCCTTTGAGTGCCCTCATGGTGTAGCCACTATGGTGTTTTGCACTGCAGGTGCCCAATGACGTGGCCACTACATCATGGACTTTTTTTAAGCTCGTTTTCTAGGGGAATTGAGGTTCAACACTCAGCTAAGACTTCTTCCATAGCCATAATCAGTGAAGTAGCGAAAATGTGATTGCTTTGAGGCATCGTCACGTGGTTGCAATGTGCCGAAGAGGCAGTGGCACGCTGGTGACGCAACCCTTCCAACACTCAAGGGGTTAATTACTTACAACTATATGAATAGAACCTTCAGGAAATAAAGTAAAATTTGTTTAAATTTAAGGGGCCAATTCTAAGAGCTCCGAAGTTAGACAAGCAAGCTTCTAACAAGTGTTAGACTGGATGACGTCATACTATTCCTTTATCTTCAGTGGAGATATTTTTGCTTTTCCTAATAATTTAACTATAGGGATTGATTTCGTTGATTGTCTCACTCAATACTCTTACTCTTATGGTTGTGCACTAATTTTTTAGTTTATATTTAGGGTGTATAGACACATACAGTACCTAATGAGAGTGCAGGTTAATTGCAGTATGTCATAAAATATCAGATCTCGGTTCAAACCATTATTTTTGGAATCCCAAATGTGTATGAATTTTAGGTCCCAAAGTTTTCTTTCTAGTGTGTTAATGAATTATCCTTTCAAGATCAGTACAGAAAGGTCAGAGACGCAGTGACCTGAATGTGAAAAATGTTCTATTGGTTTGTCTTGCAATTTGTGTTTGGTGAATCTGTGTGTATTCATTCCCTTGTGCAATGTTTGTTTATTTTCATCCACATTTCCTGCATTGGGACAGCATTGAATATTGTATACTACATTGGCAGACTCTCACGTGTACTGTAGGTCCTTGGTTTTTGAACTTGTTGTTTTGTGGGGTGCAGATAGTGTCCACTGTGGAAATATTCTTATATGTTTTGCATTGTGGACTGTTGCAAGGATATGTACCTCGTGTTTTTTTGTCTTTATCTCCAGGGGGGGGGGGGGATATTGTTTCTGGTTATTATACTGGATAGGTTTGGGGGGCTGTTTATAATAATGGAGAGGTGTTGTAGACAGTCTGATGTATTCCCCATTTTACTCTTGTGTCTCCTGATTGTCTAGGTCCCTACTACATTACAATATCCTAGTGTAGCCTTTCATGCCTTATTTGTTAATTTTCACACTAGCCTGCCAGCATCCTTCTAATCACCTTACTTCCTCCCTGCATCCATTGTAACCAGATATATCTGTACAATACTGTATATGATATCCTCTCTCTATATTTCTGCCATAACTGATGAAGAACTCTGAGAGGTTAGAAAGCTTGTAACATATCACCCATTTGTTGGTTCAATACTGTAACAGTTATTGCACTACCTGCTCCCTCCTTTGTTATTTTGCCATATGGAAAAAAGGACCAACACAGTTACCCACCCTTCTTTGGCCAACCCTGTGTACAGATAAGCCTGGATATATGTAGCGAACATTATTACTTTGCCTGTCCATTGCAGCAGGACCTATACAATGCACCAGCAGAAGAAGTGTCTGTCACGTCAGAGGGGTGCCTCACTACCAGAGGCCCCCAATCTGTCCCCAGAGCATTGTGTATCTGCTGCCACCAGAGCTCTTGAGGGTAGGCTCAACCCTATACTAGCCCCAAGACTTCCTGAGACACAAGTCACACTTGCCAGACTCAGAGTATAATAATCTTTTAGTTTTATATCTGGACACAACAACAGGATTTCCAACAACCAGGATACTGTAGATATAAAGGAAAAGGGGAATGAGCAAATCCTCAAGAAAATAGTTTGATCACTAGCCTCCAGGATGCTGCCTAAGCTGCGTAACCCTGGGCTCCTCAGTCCAAGTATAGTAAGTGGCACACATTAAGCCTAAACAGTCCACACAAACCATCCCCAGTCCTTTGGGCAACTTCGCAGCAGTTCTGGGACAAAGTCAGGGAAAAGTACTGGTAGCCTCCAGGCTACATAGTCCATGATGGATGGAAGCCTCCTCGCTACTTGGTTGGTGAGGTGGGGACCACTATTCACTGACTGTGGATGACCCCCCAAAAAGATAGTAATTTTCAGGATCTATAAGGGAAACATAGCTTGTAACTTCTTGGCTACTCGGCTCAAGGTAGTTGGTAACCACCTGGCTACTTGCCTGGTATGCTGAGGATTGCTATTCATGGACTGTGGATACCCCAACATTTCCTGGATCTCTTCCAGCAACCCAACAAGAGAAGTGGCTAGTAAAATCCTGGCTAATTAGCTTGTGTGGTGGGGATGTCACCTGCAACAGATGGATGCCCCAAACTTGCCTCTGGGCCCATCTTGGTTCCACAGGCAGTGCTCCTCTGGGTAAAGGGTTATTGTTCTCCTCTGCAATGGTGCTAGGATTATTCCCTATGGGTTTCTCTGTTGAGGCTCAACCCACTATTCAAAACCCAAACAGGCTTCTGTCAACACTGTTCACCGAGCCTACAGTGTCCACAACCAGAAGATCCTTCTCAAAGAGCTCTCTGCTACTCTCAGCCTCTGTAGCTAAAAACAAGTCACAGAGACTCACACTCAAATCTATGGAACTCCCGGTCAGCTTGCCTGAAGTAATTTCAATAGTATGGAGGTATAACGATTCTCGTCTCCAATAGGAAGCGGACCCACAGGGCTGAGGTAGGAGTATAAGATCACTGACCAGAGCCACAGGACAGAGTCCAATAGTCAT
>NC_134487.1:258615618-258745618 GCF_040206685.1 Ascaphus truei | reverse complement strand
TGCATGTCTTAGACAGGTCTGTCTAAGACATGCAAATGAGTATACAGTAATATTTCCATTTGCTATATGCTTTACTGTGGAGGGTTTTTGTCACTTTTTTTACCCACCATAAATTAACTAAGTATGGTAAACCCCATCCTCATTGCTTCATTGCATAGCCAGTTAACCAACCCCACACTGATGAGACCCATTAAGGTCAAAAAGGCTGTCTGTGGGTGGGTTTTCTGGCTATGCATCTTAACCCTGGCTGTGCTCAAAGCTGTGACCATGCAGCAAGCTTAAGCCTATAGGGAACCATGTTACAAATGGTTTTTAAGCAAAGGGTGGCACTGTGTGTCCATTTGCATGTCATTTCCCTGAATCCCTTGCTGAAGTGGAAGTGCTGTGTGCTGGGTGATAATGGTGAAAGGTGGGGTTGCAGACCTGTCTAAGACATGCAAATGAGCCTACAGTAATATTTCCATTTGCTATATATATATATATATATATATATATATATATATATATATATATATATATATCTATATCTATATCTATATATATATACAGTGTTCGACAAATCCAGTCACTTACAGGCCCAGGGCGACTGGATTTGACCCCATGGTGACCTCCTCATGGCCGCCTAATCAGCGCACGCGGTGCTCGAGCTGAAAAAAAATTAAACCTGATTGGCTGACAGAACTTGGCGGGCTGCCAAGATTTTTTCCCCTAAAGGCCACGCATGCACAACCTCTTCCTTTCCTGCCTGCTGCTTGAAGAGGTTAGTAGATGATAGCAGGGTGTTCCCCTCCTTCCCCCCCAGTCCAGCTTCCTCCCCGTCCCCGTGTCTGCCCGCAGGGCGTTAGATGGTAGTGGGGTGTTCGCCCCTCCCCCGCAGTCTCCGCTTCCCCCCCGGTCCCCGTGTCTGCCCTCCTCACATAGCCCCCCCCCTGCCACCAACAGTCCCCCCTGCCGCCGATAGTTCCCCCCCCCGCCGCCGATGGTCGTCCCATTGCCGCTGATGTTCCCCCCCCCTGCCGCCAATGGTCGTCCCCCTGCCGCCGATGGTCCCCCTTGCCACCGATGGTCCCCCCCTGCCGCCGATGGTCCCCCTCTGCCACCGATGGTCCTTCTCTGCCACCGACGGTTCCCCTCTGTCACCGATGGTCCCCCCCTGCCGCCGACAGTCCCCACCAGCCTCACATGGCCCCCCCTGCCACCGACAGTCCCCCCCTGCTGCCGATAGTCCCCCTCCTGCCACCGATGGTTGCCCCCCCACCTCACATGGACCCCCTGCCGCCGATGGTCCCCCCCTGCCGCCGATGGTCCCCCTCTGCTGCCGACGGTCCCCCTCTGCTGCCAACGGTCCCCCTCTGCTGATGATGGTCCCCCCCCCGCTGCTGACAGTCCCCCCCTGCCGCCGACAGTCCCATCCTGCCACCGACAGTCTCCCCCCATGCCGCCGATAGTCCCCCTGACTCACATGGCCCCCCTGCTGCCCACCCTGCTACCCACCCTCCTACCCACCCTGCTACCCACCCTCCTACCCACCCAGTGTCCCAGTGTCTCACCCACCCACCTTGTGTCTCTGTGTCTCACCCACCCACCTTGTGTCCCTGTGTTTCACCCACCCACCTTGTGTCCCTGTGTCTCTCCCACCCACCCACACAGTGTCCCTGTGTCTCACCCACCCACCCACCCAGTGTCCCAAGTTCTCACCCACCCACCCAGTGTCCCTGTGTCTCAGCCATCCCTGTCACCCACCCTCCCTGTGTCTCAACCCTGTGTCTCAACCTTTTCTCAATCCCTGTGTCTCAGCCTTGTTTCACTCAACCACCCTCCCTGTGTCTCAACCTTGTCTCTCCCACCCACCCTCCCTGTGTCTCCACCTTGTCTCATGTGTCTCAACCTTGTCTCACCCACCCACCCTCCCTGTGTCTCAACCTTGTCTCACCCACCCTCCCTGTGTCTCAACCACTCACCCACACCCTCACCCATTCCCACACCCACACACTCTCCCACACTCTCTCACACTGTCACTGTCTCGCTCACACTCTCTCACACTTTCAGTGTCTCGCTCACACTCTCACACTTTATCTGTGTCTCGCTCACACTTTCTCTGTGTCTTGCTCACACTTTCTGTGTCTCTCTCAGACCCTCTCTCTCTCACACCCTCTCTCTCTCACACCCTCTCTCTCTCACACCCTCTCTCTCTTACACTCTCTCTCTCCCCCTTGCTGCCGATGGTCCCCCCTGCCGCCAATGGTCCCCCTCTACCGCCGACGGTCCCCACCTGCCTCACATGACCTCCCTGCCATGACTGCCCCCCCTGCAGCCGATAGTCCCCCCCTGCCACCGATGGTCATCCCCCCGCCTCACATGGCCCCCCTGCCGCCGATAGTGCCCCCCTGCTGCCGATGGTCCCCCCTGCCGCCGATGGTCCCCCTCTGCCACCGACGGTCCCCCTCTTCTGTCGACGGTCCCCCTCTGCCACCGACAGCCCCCCCATGCCGCCGATAGTCCCCCCCCGACTCACATGCCCCCCCTGCTGCCCACCCTGCTACCCACCCTGCTACCCACCCAGTGTCCCAGTGTCTCACCCACCCACCTTTGTGTCTCTGTGTCTCACCCACCCACCTTGTGTCCCTGTGTCTTACCCACCCACCTTGTGTCCCTGTGTCTCACCCACCCAGTGTCCCTGTGTCTCACTGACCCACCCAGTGTCCCTGTGTCTCACCCACCCTCCCTGTGTCTCACCCACCTACCCTCCCTGTGTCTAACCCACCCACCCACCCTCCCTGTGTCTCAACCTTGTCTCACCCACCCACCCTCCCTGTGTCTCAACTTTGTCTCAATCCCTGTATCTCAACCTTGTCTCACTCACCCACCCTCCCTGTGTCTCAACCTTGTCTGACCCACCATCCCTGTGTCTCAACCACTCACCCACACCCTCACCTACTCCCACACCCACACACACTCCCACACTCTCTCACACTCTCAGTGTCTCGCTCACACTCACGCTTTCTCTGTGTCTCGCTCACACTTTCTGTGTCTCTCACACCCTCCCTCTCTCACACCCTCCCTCTCTCACACCCTCCCTCTCTCACACCCTCTCTCTCTCACACCCTCTCTCTCACACACCCTCTCTCTCACACACCCTCTCTCTCACACACCCTCTCTCTCACACACCCTCTCTCTCACCCTCTCTCTCTCACTCTCTCTCTCTCTCTCTCTCTCTCTCTCTCTCCTCACACCTCTCTCTCTCTCTCTCTCTCTCTCTTCTCATCCTCTCTCACCCTCTCTCTCCCCCTCACCCTCTCTCTGGCTCTCCCCCTCCCCCTCTCTCCCCTCACCCTCTCTCTCTCGCTCTCTCTCTCACTCACACACACACCCTCTCTCTCTCACACCCTCTCTCTCATCCTCTCTCTCTCATCCTCTCTCTCACCCTCTCTCTCTCTCTCTCTCTTCTCTCTCACACTCTCTCTCTCTTACACCCTCTCTCTCACACCCTCTCTCTAACTCACACACTCTCTCTAACTCAGACCCTCTCTCTCTCACACCCTCTCTCTCTCACAACCTCTCTCTCTCACCCCCTCTCTCTCACTCCCCCCTCTCTCTCTCTCTCTCTCTCTCACACACACCCTCTCTCTCTCTCACACCATCTCTCTCTCTCTCTCTCTCTCTCTCTCTCTCTCTCTCTCTCTCTCTCTCTCTCTCTCTCTCTCTCTCTCTCTCTCTCTCTCTCACACACACTCTCTCTCTCTCTCTCTCTCTCTCTCTCTCTCTCTCTCTCACACCCACTCTCTCTCTTACATCCTCTCTCTCATACCCTCTCTCTCCCCCTCCCGCTCTCTCCCCCTCCCCCTATCTCCCCCTCCCCCTCTCTCTCCCGTCCCCCTTTCTTTCCCCCTCCTTCTCTCTCTCCCCCTCTCTCTCACCCTCTCTCTCTCATCCTCCCCCTCTCTCTCCCCCCTCTCTCTCCCCCTTCCCCCTCTCTCTCTCTCCCCCTCACCCTCTCACTCTCTCCCCCTCACCCTCTCACTCTCTCCCCCTCACCCTCTCACTCTCTCTCTCTCACCCTCTCTCTCCCTCACTCTCTCACACACACCCTCTCACACACACCCTCTCACACACACCCTCTCACACACACACCCTCTCACACACTCTCTCTCTCTTTTGTTGCTCTCTCTCTCACCCACACTCTGTGTCTATCTCACCCACACTCTGTGTGTCTCTCTCACCCACACTCTGTCTGTCTGTCTCTCACACACACTGTCTCTCTCTCTCACACACTCTGTCTCTCTCTGTCTCTCACACACTATTTCTCTCTCTCACACTCTGGACCTGGATATCTTATTTACCCTATATATCTTAATAGGCCTATACCTACCCCCCTACCCTATATATCTTAATAGGCCTATACCTACCCCCTACTACCTATACTTTCAGATATGACTCTCAAGTTTCACACGGGAGACATCGGAGTCCCCCCTAACCCAGAAGACAGGTAAGGAACACCTCACCTCCAACATATAACATTGCTGGAATGAGGGTACCTGGACTGCGGATCAGGTAAGATCACACACACACACACACACACACACGTAACAAGGACTAATTGTAGTATAATGTAATACAATAAATAAACTTATGTCAAAAACGAATGTTGTTCTTACTAGGAATTTATTAAATTTATTTTATTTGATTTTTTTTAAAGTGGGCATGGGGTTGGGACAAGGGCGGTGCTGGGGGCAGGACAAGGTGGCGAGTAGATTTTTTTGTTCGGCGAGTAGATGTTTTGGTGATTTGTCGACAAATCACCCAAAAATCTATTTGCCACCTAGCCCCGCCCCCAGACCCGCCCCAGCCCCACTTTAAAAAAAAAAGAAATTAATAGATTCCTAGTAAGAACTAATAACAACATTCGTTTTTGACATACTGTAACAGTTTATTTATTGTATTACATTTATTCTTTACTACAATTAGTCCTTTTAATTACCTGTGTGTGTGTAAATGTCGGATCTAGAAAACAAAAGCCACAAGTGAATGACTACTTTCCTGAACCATTTAAGCAGTCTCTGGATGCCTCCGCTTCACAATATCTAAAGCAGCAATCCTGTCTGGGATCTTACCTGATCCGCAGTCCCTCAATGTCCAGGTACCCTCATTCCTGCAAGTTTATATGTTGGAGGGGAGGAGTTTCCTACCTGTCTTCTGGGTGATTCCGATGTCTCCTGTGTGAAGCTTGAGAGTCAAATCTGGAAGGAAGCAGTATAGGTTATTTCAGTGTAGGTATAGAGCAGTAAAGATATACAGGGTAAATAAGATATCTAAATCCAGAGTGTGAGAGAGTGTGGGTGTGACAGATTGAGGGAGAGAGTGTGGGGGTGACAGAGAATGAGAGAGTGGGTGACAGAAAGTGACAGAGAGAGGGTGACAGAGGGGGTGGGTGACTGACTGACACTTGGGTGCGTGACTGTGACTGACACTGACTGGGTGGATGGGTGACTGACTGGGTGGGTGACTGACTGGGTGGGTGACTGACTGGTGTCTGTAATCACTGTATTCACTCATACACACACACTCGCAGACATGCACACACTCACAGATACACACACACTTACAAACATGCACACACTCATAGACACGCACACACTCACAGACACGCACACACTCACAGACACGCACACACTAACAGAAAAGCACACACTCACAGACATGCACACACTCACAGACATGGACACACTCACAGACACGCACACACTCACAGACACGCACACACTCACAGACACGCACACACTCACAGACACACACACACTCACAGACACACCCACAGGAGACAAGGGATGTTGCACATGAGACAGGTATTGAGAGATTGATCTCCCCGGGGGCCCCGCTGTAATTACCTGCACGGAGCTCTCCTCTCTCCCCTTGACCTCCAACTTGGCAGCAGCACTTCCACCTGCGCTACCATAATGTGATGCAACCCCCTGATTTCCGTGCTATCAACGCTACTGACAGTGCAACTCACCCTCTCAGGACACCACAGGCCGCCGCCAGCCAATCAAGCGGGAGCTCCCGAGAGGGATGCGTGTGACAAGCACCCGAGCGGAGGCGCGCTCTGGCTGCCATGACTGGTGGGCGCGACGGGGGAGGAGGGAAAGCGCTGCTCAGGCAGCAGGAGCCAGGGTAATCTCTCGCAGCAACATGAATGCACCTCCGGCTTTTTTTTTTTCGCCTTCAAAGCGAGTGGGGGAACCTAAGCAGCAGCACGTGCGCTGCTTGGGCCAATCACCAAGAGGCATATATATATATATAGGCAATACGATACCGTGTGAGCGAATATCAGAGGCAGCACTCCACGAGGTTGTCAAAAAAATTGTATTTAGTGAGACATCATATCCAACGTTTTGGTCCTCCACACGGGACCTTTCTCAAGGTGATGTACAAACAGAGTGCAATAGAACACATATAAATACCCTACCAAACCATGAAAAACAGGTGCAACACATAATTTAATTCAAATAATAACTTACATGCTGAATGCAGGACCCTCCCATTGCAACCAGACCATCAGGCGTTAACTGAAACGCAATGGTGCTCCCGTCACGTGAAACACACTCACTGCGCATGCGTGGGTCAAGGGTTATAGGCTATAAGTCAAATTACCTCCGTCGCGTGTCTCAGAGCCAGGGGGGGCGCATGTAACCAAAAAACGCTTATCTGTGCATGCGCAAGCCGTGAGCTGGTGAAGGGAGAGTGTAACTCATGTAAGCTAAGTAAGGATGTGATTCTACACAAAAAATATTTTAAATTTGAAAATAATTTTTATTTGCAGCTTATTGGCACTGCGATGGGGTCGAATATGGCCCCATCATATGCGAACTTATTCATGGACTCCTATGAACGCAATTTTTTTTTCGATAATCCAATATACAGTAAATATCTGGTCAGGTTTTTTCGCTATATAGATGATCTGTTTTTGGTTTTGTCTGGTTCTGAGTCAGAGTTACTTACATTTGTTGACACACTCAATAGCTTACCCACCACTATACGCTTCACATTGTGCTTTAGTACCACTGAGGTAGCCTTCCTTGATACAATTGCATACAAGGACAATGGACATTTGGCAACAAGACTTTTCAGAAAAACTACAGACAAAAATACGCTGTTATTAGCATCTAGTCACCATCTGGCACCCATGAAGAAAGGTTTACCCTTTTCACAATTTTTAAGGGTAATAAGAATTACCACTGAACCTTCCAGATTAGAGGCAGCACTTGAAGAAATGAAGGAGTCTTTCCTGGAACAAGGTTACGATCGGGCAGAGGTGACTGTGACACTTCAAAAAGCAAGGAACATACAGAGAGGTACCTTGCTAAAACCACAAAATAAAAAGGCATGCGCTTACCGCTTTAACATCAAAAGCACCTATACGACAGCGTCTAGCTTCATCAGATGCAGCATTTTACAACACACCCACATTTTAGCCAAAGACAAACAAATTGGACAATTTTTTAAGGATCCTCCTCATTTCTGTTATCGTAGAGGTCGCAATTTGGGAGACTTCCTCACACAAGCGGATCCACGTTCCAAATATGGCAAAAAGCAGTCCTGGCTGACTAGACCAGTGGGAGTTCATAAATGCCGGGGATGTGTCAATTGCCAATACATGGTTCTTGGAAAAAGCTATCCACATCCAAACCTACTTTTCATCACTAATCAACATGCACAAGTCTAACCCACGCCGTCTCTTTTCTGTCTTTGACTCTCTACTCAGACCACCCTCAGCTGCTTCCTCTTCTTCCTCCATCTCATCTCAGGACTTTGCTGACTTTTTTAAGGAAAAGGTGGAATCCATACGGCAGAACATCCCATCTGTTGCCTCCTCCCATCCCACAATGCTTCCCAACTCTCCTCCTGCCTTTCTTGACTCTTTTTCCGCTATCTCGGAGGAGGATGTGTCACTGCTGATCTCCTCTTCTCCCTCTACCACTTGCCCTCTTGATCCCATTCCATCCCATCTCCTATAACCTCTTGCTCCTTCTATAATCCCTATGCTCACAGATCTTTAACTCTTCCCTCTACTCTGGTACCTTTCCATCCTCCTTCAAGCCTGCAACCATTATACCATTACTCAAAAACAGCAAGCTTGACCCTACCTGTCCTTCTAACTATCGACCTGTCTCCCTCCTGCCTTTTGCCTCCAAACTCCTTGAACGTCTTGTATTCTCTCGATTGCTACACTTTCTCAACACCTATTCTCTCCTAGACCCTCTACAATCTGGCTTCCGCACTGCTCACTCTACTGAAACAGCCCTCACTAAAATAACTGACGACCTCCATGCTGCCAAAGACAGAGGTCATTACACTCTGCTCATATTACGTGACCTCTCTGCAGCATTCGACACCGTGGACCACCCTCTTCTCCTTCACATTCTCCATACTCTTGGTATTCGGAATAAAGCTTTATCCTGGATCTCCTCTTACCTCTCCCATCGTACTTTCAGTGTCTCTTTTGCCAACACCTCCTCCTCCTCTATTGATCTCTCTGTGGGGGTACCCCAGGGCTCTGTCCTGGGACCCCTTCTCTTTTCTTTTTACACACTCTCTCTAGGTGACCTAATCACATCTTTTGGGTTTAAATATCACCTCTATGCTGACGACACACAAATTTACCTTTCAACCCCTTACCTTACACCTGCTATACAGACCAAAGTTTCTGAATGCCTCTCTGGAATATCATCCTGGATGGCCATCCGCCGACTGAAACTTAACATGGCAAAAACAGAGCTCCTTATACTTCCTCCCAAATCTGGCCCTACTACCTCCTTCCACATTGCTATTGGAAATACGATCATTCACCCAGTAGCTCAAGCACACTGCCTAGGGGTTACACTTGATTCCTCTCTCTCATTCTCCTCTCATATTCAAAACATTTCTATAACTTTTCACTTTTTCCTCCGCAATATCACAAAGATACGCCCTTTCCTCTGTTACTCAACTGCTAAAACTCTGACTCAGGCCCTCATTCTCTCATGTCTCGATTACTGCAACCTCCTGCTGTCCGGCCTTCCTGCCTCTCACCTGTCTCCCCTACAATCTATCCTAAACGCTGCTGCCAGAATCACTCTACTCTTTCCTAAATCTGTCTCCGCATCTCCCCTCCTGAAATCCCTCTCCTGGCTTCCGATTAAATCCCGTATCTCCCACTCAATTCTCCTGCTCACTTTTAAAGCTTTACATTCTTCTGCCCCTCCTTACATCTCAGCCCTAATTTCTCGCTATGCACCATCCCGACTCTTGCGTTCTTCTCAAGGATGTCTTCTTTCTACACCCTTTGTATCTAAAGCTCTCTCCCGCCTTAAACCTTACTCACTTTCTGCCCCACACCTCTGGAATGCCCTTACCCTCAATACCCGACTAGCCCCCTCACTATCCACCTTTAAAACTCACCTTAAGACACATCTGCTTAAAGAAGCATATGAATAGCACTGGATAATCATGGACACATGATACATAAAGCTTGGCCCCCTGCAGACGCACTTACTAGAATTCCCTCCTACTGTCTCTGTACGTTCTCCCTACCTACCAATTAGATTGTAAGCTCCTTGGAGCAGGGACTCCTTCCTTAATGTTACTTTTACAGAATGTCTGAAGCACTTATTCCCATGATCTGTTATTTATATTATTTGTTATTTATACGATATGTATTGCTACTGTGAAGCGCTATGTACATGTATGGTGCTATATAAATAAAGACATAAAATACAATACATCCTCATCATGGATATCGCATTAATATCAAAAACTTTTTGAATTGTGATTCGAAATATGTGATTTATTTCATCAGGTGCCCTTGTGAGCTCTATTACAATGGCAAGACTATAAGGATGCTAAAGGAACGACTCAGTCTACATCGGTCTGCCATCAGGAAGGCTCTGGCAGACACAGATAATAAGGAAGACTTTACTCAACAATCGGCAGCTCATCACTTCAAAGAAAAACAAGCACAGTCTCGCTACTCTACGGTGCATGCCAATTGCGCAGGTCCCATTGTCCCCTAGGGGTAGAGATCGCAACAAAGCTCTCCTTCAATTGGAGGCGAGAACCATCTACAAACTGGACACATTAAGTCCACGTGGATTGAACGAAGACCTAGCGTTGAGCTGTTTTCTCTGACCAACTCACCAAGATAGTGACGGTTCCACACCAGGTGACTTTTGTCCCCTTGAGTTCTATCATCAGACGAGCTGTTTCCTTCTCTCAAATCTTTGAAAAATCCCAGAGTGGGTGAAACGCGTAAGAGTTGCGGGGGGTGCTATCCCCTCACTCTTTTTTAATATCCATGCCAGAATAAAGTTTTTTTCAGCACAGTCCAGCCTTTGCCAATTTGTTGCGCTGCCGTGCCCGCAGTCATCTTTCCTCCCCGGTGAGGATATCCTGCTTGTTTCCTTCTTTCAATGGATTGACCCAATCAACGACTCATGTGCATTAGGTGACTTTTCGTCCCCAGGATTCGAGTCATTTGGACGGTATTATATTCTGTATATCATCCTTATACTTTTTTCCTGTACATCATAGGATTCTTTTTGTCTCCAGCACAGGAATGACACTATGGATTGGATATCTTCA
This sequence comes from Ascaphus truei, assembly GCF_040206685.1. Classification (NCBI taxonomy): domain Eukaryota; kingdom Metazoa; phylum Chordata; class Amphibia; order Anura; family Ascaphidae; genus Ascaphus; species Ascaphus truei. Next base: position 258,735,004 of record NC_134487.1, on the reverse strand, counting down.
TTTACTGTTGCTTACCTATCTTGCATGTATGGATGCCCTGAACTCTTATCGCCACTGATGGTCCTCTAACCAGCAGGGATGTACATGGTACCTTGTTACTCATTAATGATTATGTTTTTATCACCAATATGATTATAACATTTTGCCTTCACAGGAACTAGTGACAGGTTGTGCCATGTCTCTAGCTACTATACTGGACGCTGGATTTTTGACTCTTTGCAGTTATTATGCAATATGGACTAATTAGCTAATTGCTTTTTTGATATCCTATATGACATGTCTATATGGAACCATTGCCACTAGTTTGGACTGACTCTTGAGCTTGATCTGATATATTTAGTATCTGATTGTGCGCCTGATTACTAAGGTGCAATTAACTACATTAACTGCCAATCAAGTCCTATACAGTGACCAATCTATTATGTGTGCCATTTCTGTCATGCATGGTCTGGCTCTTACCTAATGAAGCCACACCAGTCAGGTCATTAGTTTGTATGTTGTTTTATTTATTTATGCATATTTTCATTTAGCCAGTGCATCTCATTTGTTGGGTATCACTGTACTGCACTTTAATATTGGTGTTGTTGTTTGTGCCACATTTTTTTCATGCTTAATTCATTGCATTGGCCAGCCCATGATGTTATTAGCCAATGTTGCTAGATTTTTACCATTATACAGCATTAGGCATTTACATATGCCTTTATTCTGCCCATTGAGGCTTATCTCCCTTCTTCCTTGAATACAGCCTTTTGTCACACACAGTTTAAAAACTGTCTATGTGCTACCACATTAGTTAGCAATCATCACAATCACCATCTAGGCTCTGAGAGACTCAGATCGCGAAGGACCATACTGTCTGCAGTTGCGCTTATTATTTATTTAATTCCCACGGTTCGCGCATGCGCAATGGCTATTTTGTTAGCTTACATGAGTTACACTCTCCCTTCACCAGCTTACGGCTCGCGCATGCGCAGATAAGCATTTTTTGGTTACATGCGCCCCCCCTGGCTCTGAGACACGAGACGGAGGCAATTTGACTTATAGCCTGTAACCCTTGACCCACGCATGCGCAGTGAGTGTGTTTCACGTGACGGGAGCACCATTGCGTTTCAGTTAACGCCTGATGGTCTGGTTGCAATGGGAGGGTCCTGCATTCAGCATGTAAGTTATTATTTGAATTAAATTATGTGTTGCACCATGGTTTGGTAGGGTATTTATATGTGTTCTATTGCACTCTGTTTGTACATCACCATGAGAAAGGTCCCGTGTGGAGGACCGAAACGTTGGATATGATGTCTCACTAAATACAATTTTTTTGACAACCTCGTGGAGTGCTGCCTCTGATATTCTCTCACACGGTATCGTATTGCCTATTTTGGTCATACAGGATTTGCACCCACCTTGATCTACCTGACGGAGTGCCTTGTTCTCATTTATTCACTATATATATATATATATATATATATATATATATATATATATATATCTATTGTGACAAACGGCTTACTCCGGGGCTCCGCCGTCTGTCTGGGACTGTTAGAACACGGTCTTTTAGGGTAGGTTAAATGACGAGGCGTCACGTGCTGTTCCTTTAAACAGGCTATGACTGGTTTATTCAGTCCCAGGCACTGAGACTGCCACAGTGCATACAACAGAAACATAGCAAAACAAAATGCTGCTCACCTGAGCAATAACTTAACTTAGGTTTTCCCTGACTCAGGGTTTAAGTGGCTTTTTCACTTCCAACAACAAAATAAGGTACTTTGCAGTTTTAGGCAAAAAGGAACAGAATTATTTAACCTGTTTGGGGAGAGGCTTTTCCCCTCTCTGCTTCCAGCAGCCTTCCTGTCTCCAGGCTCTTGGGGAGAGGGAAGAGGAACCAGGAAATCAGTCTTAAATACCTGATTTCTAATTAGCAGGACAGGTGACAGAAATCAGGCAGCAGACAAACCCTGGTCTGTATCCCTCATCCCTCAGTTCCAGCACTTGCCAAACTGTGGGATGGAGTGCATGTTTTATAAGGCTGCACTCCCAGGCCAAACAGGATAGAAACTGTTCAGTATCCTGGGAGCCCTATATATGGAATTTATTACCATCCCCTGGTTTCTGTCCCTATATATATATATATATATATATAGTATACAGAGTCAGATGGCACTCGCAAAAATGTTAAAGATAGGTGCTCCTCCCATAAATCAATAAACAAACATAGAAATTCCTTACCAGGCAGACCGGGAGTCCAAGAACACGTAGCAAGAAACGAGACAGCACTCAGTATAAGTATCAAAAGATGTATTGTAAGATAGGCACATACAACCGACGTTTCGGTCCTCAAACAGGACCTTTCTCAAGGGAGCACTCCCTTGAGAAAGGTCCTGTTTGAGGACCAAAACGTCGGTTGTATGTGCCTATCTTACAATACATCTTTTGATACTTATACTGAGTGCTGTCTCGTTTCTTGCTGCGTGGTCTCGGACTCCCGGTCTGCCTGGTAAGGAATTTATATATATATATATATATATATGTAGGCAGGTCTGCAACGCCTTTCACCTTTATCACCAAGCATACGTATATAGTATATAAAGCCTATGAATCCTTTTGGTGCTGGGGAGGGCATGGCATCTGAGCGGTCATCATTCTTTAACCCAGAAATAGAAGATAAATCACACTCCTTTTCCATTTCCCCTAAAAAAAACACAGCCACTAACATGGGGCCCCTTGTATGCAAGAAGACTATGGGCCTCATGCAGTAAGCCCCGATACAAAATTTTCGGCACGAATTGCGAAAATGTATTTTTTGGGCGATTTGCCCTCGCAGTATTCAGTAAGGGCCGAATCCTTCCGATCCCTGCTGAAGCACTGCGAAAGCAAAGCTGCCGATGAGCTGTGGCGATACAGCCTGGCTCCCGATAAGGCTCCCGATAAGCCTTTGGTGCCGATAGATGTTTGCAGCTGAGAGAGACAAGCCGCTCTCTCAGCGCAAACTTCGGCACCAAAAAAAGTATTTAAAAACAACTTTTATTTATACTCTACATGTGCAGGGGGTCTTCGGAGCTGAACCGCGTTGGTTTGAGGTCCGGGGACCCCCTGCCCCCCGAGATACAGGCCCCTTTATGAGGTGCCGGTATCCCTCGGCGTTTAAAGGTCCCGATCACGTGACCGCGGCCTGTAAACAAACCAGAGGGATACCGGCACCCCATAAAGGGGCCTGTATCTCGGGGGGCAGGGGGTCCCCGGACCTCAAACCAACGCTGTTCTGCTCCGGAGACCCTCTGCACATGTATAGTATAAATAAAACACACACACATCAATAAAGACTCGTTCCTTACCTTGGCGGCTATGTGCAACGGTAATGAAGCAGCATGAATGTCTTTTTAATTATACTGTACAGTGAGCAGGGGGTCCCCTGAGCTGAACCGCATTGCTTTGTGGACCAGGGACCCCCTGCTTCCCGAGTTACAGGCCCCGGTATGTGTCATCGGGTGGCAGTGTCGCCGCCATGTTTATAGCATCCCCGCAATAAACATGGCGTCCACACTGTAACCGATGGCCCAAACCGGGGCCTGTAACTCGGGAGGCAGGGGGTCTCTGAGCCACAAATAAATGCGCTTCAGCTCAGGGGGCCTCCTGCTTCCGCACAATATTATTAAAATATATTAATGCTGCTTCATTACCATAGCGGATAGCCGCTAAGGCAATGAAGGGGTTAACGCATAGTAGCATGTTTATTGGGGACAAATGCCCCCAATAAACATAGCAGCAATACACAACATACAGTATAGTAATGGGCAGAATGACTATTATCCACAAATGGATAATAGTGCAGTTGTCCATTTACAATACTTACACAACAATAAAGACTTTAAATACATATAGCACTCACCCATGTCCCACTGCCACGATGAATGCCATCCTCATCTTCATCCTGCCCATGCCCCATCCACTTCTGCAAAACAAACACAAGAATTACAACATCCAAATTAATGTCCCCTAACCCCTTAATCACCATAGCGGTTATTAACCGCTACAGTTATTAAGGGGTTAAGCCACCATCACCCACATACCCTCCCCCACAAAGCCCCCCAACCACCCTCACCCAATACCCACAGGGGAGTCCTACCAAATACCCTTGGGCCTAATACCCCCTCCCCCAGCACATACAGTACAATAATGTGCCAAATAACTATTATCCACATAGGGATAATACATTATTTGGCCATTATTAAACACATTCAATAACGTTAAAATGTAAATAAAATTGTACTAACCTCATCAATAAGAAGTCTCCGTCGCCAGCATCATCCTTGGGGTCCGTTGCCAACATTAGAAATAGCCACAACATTTCAATATCATTAACATAACACTGAACCCCTTAATCACCTTATCGGGTACTAACCTGAAAGGTAATTAAGGGGTGAAGCCATCCTGCAATGCCTACAACAGTTATGCATAACATCTTCAGTGAAATAAAAACCAATTGCCTAACCAAATTCCATTTAATCATTCAATCTGTAGGCTCACATGCCTCATAAAACATTGCATTTACAGTGTATACATGTAGCATAACATGTAAACTGCATGTACACGCTGCAAATCAATGTTAACAATACAATAATGCCACTCAAATCGCCATACATCACAAGAAGTATATTATTTAATACAATAAACTCACCATCAATGAATTACCACACAGCAATTACATCCCTAAACAATTAAAATACCATCCATACCAATTACACAATGAACTAAAGCTATCCTAACAGAGAACCACTTCAAAACATAGAAAAAAGTACACCAACAAATACAATATACTAAAGCAAGGCTTTCCATATCCTATTGTACGGCCTGGAAGCCCAAAACTTACATCTGTCTAAAAATAAAATACATTTAGCACACATCAATGCATAGCCACAATGATTAACAATACAGAATTAGAAGCTTTAACAACACTATCATTTCTTACCCTGTATATATATCTGTACACATACATACAGACATACATACAGTGGGAAGAAATGATATGCATTATAAAAAATGAAAACATGAAAAAGCAACACAAAAAACAGTTACATTAAGTACATTTCTTTATTTAACTTACCATTACTTGCCCCCACCGACTCCCGTTGATCAGCTTACTCACGAACCAATCCACGACACCATCCACGACACCATCCAGGAACAAATCCACGACACCATCCAGGAACAAATCCACGACACCATCCAGGAACCAATCCAAGAACAAGTGCAGGAACCAATCCAGGAAGCAAGCCACGAAGAAATCCAAGAAACAATCCACGACACGATCCAGGAACAGGAACCCATAAAAGAAAAGAAAAAAACAAATTAAACATTAAAATAATAAAACATGACAATCAAGGGTTGTACTAGTTTTATTCTTAGTGAATCTGTATTACAATACCTTGTTCCGGGGTCTTCTTGACATCCGGTGCCACGCCCTGGTCTTCAATCTTCAGGAGGAGGTCCGTCCTCCTCGGCATCTGCCTTCAAAATGAGACGACATAGGCTTTTATAGGCCTATGACGTCACATTTGTCGTCATATGGTTCCCACGGCCCTGATTGGGCCGTGAAAACCATGTGTTTTGGCCGATGTAAAAAAATTGATGACGTCACTTAAAGGCAATGCCAGCACAGCCAATCAGAATGGCTTTGCTGCTATTGCCTTTAAGAAAACGTCATGAAATGACACATGGCCGGACTCACATGGTACTTGAACCAATCAGAGTAGGGATGGAGTTCCCACGCTCTGATTGGCTGGCTTACCATGTGAGTCCGGCCATGTGTCATTTCATGACGTTTTCTTAAAGGCAATAGCAGCAAAGCCATTCTGATTGGCTGTGCTGGCATTGCCTTTAAGTGACGTCATCAATTTTTTTACATCGGCCAAAACACATGGTTTTCACGGCCCAATCAGGGCCGTGGGAACCATATGACGACAAATGTGACGTCATAGGCCTATAAAAGCCTATGTCGTCTCATTTTGAAGGCAGATGCCGAGGAGGACGGACCTCCTCCTGAAGATTGAAGACCAGGGCGTGGCACCGGATGTCAAGAAGACCCCGGAACAAGGTATTGTAATACAGATTCACTAAGAATAAAACTAGTACAACCCTTGATTGTCATGTTTTATTATTTTAATGTTTAATTTGTTTTTTTCTTTTCTTTTATGGGTTCCTGTTCCTGGATCGTGTCGTGGATTGTTTCTTGGATTTCTTCGTGGCTTGCTTCCTGGATTGGTTCCTGCACTTGTTCTTGGATTGGTTCCTGGATGGTGTCGTGGATTTGTTCCTGGATGGTGTCGTGGATTTGTTCCTGGATGGTGTCGTGGATGGTGTCGTGGATTGGTTCGTGAGTAAGCTGATCAACGGGAGTCGGTGGGGGCAAGTAATGGTAAGTTAAATAAAGAAATGTACTTAATGTAACTGTTTTTTGTGTTGCTTTTTCATGTTTTCATTTTTTATAATGCATATCATTTCTTCCCACTGTATGTATGTCTGTATGTATGTGTACAGATATATATACAGGGTAAGAAATGATAGTGTTGTTAAAGCTTCTAATTCTGTATTGTTAATCATTGTGGCTATGCATTGATGTGTGCTAAATGTATTTTATTTTTAGACAGATGTAAGTTTTGGGCTTCCAGGCCGTACAATAGGATATGGAAAGCCTTGCTTTAGTATATTGTATTTGTTGGTGTACTTTTTTCTATGTTTTGAAGTGGTTCTCTGTTAGGATAGCTTTAGTTCATTGTGTAATTGGTATGGATGGTATTTTAATTGTTTAGGGATGTAATTGCTGTGTGGTAATTCATTGATGGTGAGTTTATTGTATTAAATAATATACTTCTTGTGATGTATGGCGATTTGAGTGGCATTATTGTATTGTTAACATTGATTTGCAGCGTGTACATGCAGTTTACATGTTATGCTACATGTATACACTGTAAATGCAATGTTTTATGAGGCATGTGAGCCTACAGATTGAATGATTAAATGGAATTTGGTTAGGCAATTGGTTTTTATTTCACTGAAGATGTTATGCATAACTGTTGTAGGCATTGCAGGATGGCTTCACCCCTTAATTACCTTTCAGGTTAGTACCCGATAAGGTGATTAAGGGGTTCAGTGTTATGTTAATGATATTGAAATGTTGTGGCTATTTCTAATGTTGGCAACGGACCCCAAGGATGATGCTGGCGACGGAGACTTCTTATTGATGAGGTTAGTACAATTTTATTTACATTTTAACGTTATTGAATGTGTTTAATAATGGCCAAATAATGTATTATCCCTATGTGGATAATAGTTATTTGGCACATTATTGTACTGTATGTGCTGGGGGAGGGGGTATTAGGCCCAAGGGTATTTGGTAGGACTCCCCTGTGGGTATTGGGTGAGGGTGGTTGGGGGGCTTTGTGGGGGAGGGTATGTGGGTGATGGTGGCTTAACCCCTTAATAACTGTAGCGGTTAATAACCGCTATGGTGATTAAGGGGTTAGGGGACATTAATTTGGATGTTGTAATTCTTGTGTTTGTTTTGCAGAAGCGGATGGGGCATGGGCAGGATGAAGATGAGGATGGCCTTCATCGTGGCAGTGGGACATGGGTGAGTGCTATATGTATTTAAAGTCTTTATTGTTGTGTATGTATTGTAAATGGACAACTGCACTATTATCCTTTTGTGGATAATAGTCATTGTACCAATTACTATACAGTATGTTAGGGGGGTATAGGTGTTGTTGGGTATATATATATATATATATATATATATATATATATATATAATATAATTATTTATTTATGTAGTTATTGTGGGGCTGGGGTGTGTATTTTTTTAATATTGTGGCTAGTGGGGGTGGGTGAAAGGGGTATTAGCCCCAACGGTGGTAGTTTAGGGCTTGCGGGTGGGTAGCGGGAGGCCTTAACCCCTTCAGGACCGTAGCGGTATTAACTGCTACGGTCGTGAAGGGGTTAAGTGCCCTCGCAACCCCCCCGCAAGTCCTAAACTCACACCCAGGGCCAAATACCCCCCTCACCCATCCCCGCTACCCACAATAACGCTGGCACGGTGGGTTAACCCCTTCATTGCCTTAGCGGTTAGCCGCTAAGGTAATGAAGTGGCTTTTAAATGCCTTTTTCCTGCCTCGGATGCATGCCGGGGGGCTCCGGTGCGGGTATCAGCTCCGGAGACCCCCGGCATCAATCACAGGCAGGAAAAAGGGCTGATTTTTCCTAAGTGTCGCCCTTGCCGATGCTTCTCCTTCAGCAAGTTGCCAACTTTAGTTGGCGGGCTGGATTGGCCATAAAATCTCCAATCTGGCCTGCCGATCAGCACCAAAAAGCTGATCGGGGCTTACTGAATTCAGGCGGGAAAAAAAAGTCCCGATAAGTGGCTTATCGGCAGCCGGGTGGCGAAAAAATTTTTTTCGCAAGAAAAGTTGCCGATAATTCCCACTTATCGGGGCTTACTGAATCAGGAGGGCAAAAAACGGCTATAAAATGCCGAAAAAGCCTTATCGGGGCTTACTGCATGAGGCCCTATGTCTTGGGGCAACCAAAGGATTAAATGGAAGATATTAGATATACAGTATGCCAAATCGTTTGAAAAATCTTGATACATTTACTAAAATAATTTCCTTTTTTATTTTCAATGACAAAAAGAAAACAATTGGTACTATATTTACCACCAGAATACAAATTGTAAAATCAGATTGAGTTACAGTACTTGTATTTGTGAAAATGGAGCTCTGGTCCTTATGCAGTAAGATTTGCCTTACGAATGGTGTATGGATTTAGCAGTTGCTGAAAGTGTAGTAAAGTGTAGTAATGAATTGGATAGCGCACACATACAAACAAACATGATGTGGTCTGTCTATTAACAGAGAAGGGAGTGTTTTGACCTAGTGTTCTGTTTTTGGAGCAGAGTTGTATTTACTGTATGTACTGTATGAACAGTTTCTTGCATCTGATGTAGATAATGTAGTGTTCATGACTAGAGCTGCATGGCAGAGAATTTCAAGTTTCAAAGCATTCTGGGTACTTGAGGTGCTTTAATTGGGTGGGTAGCCTCTTTGCAAATGCATTTCTCCCACAAGTGTACAGAAAGTTGTTGTGAACATGTAGTGGGATTGCTTACTATTTGAGATATCTGAGTCATTTGTGAAAATGGTAAGCCCTTTTTGAAGGAGGGTGGGTAAAAGTTGCTTCAAGCTAAGTACCGGTATTTCTTTGTCTCAAACATATTGTTGTTTTTAGTAACCTGTACGTCCAGTTATTGTACTGTGGTTTCACTCCAGGTAGCTAGTATTCTAAAAGGAGCAGGGAGGGGTTTAATTGATTAATGAAAGTCTGAATGTCATGAATATAGTGGCAATACCCTTTGATTCGATATATAAACAGGTGATAGTAAACAGAGACTTGTAAAGTTTTAATCAGCCGTGAATCTCGCATTTATTTGCAAGCTTTAATATTTGTATCCCGTTTGAAATGGACAAATCTGTCACTTTGTTCTTTTGCATTATAATTTGACAAATGTTTCTAAACATACATCGAGACAAAAGTAACAAAATAATATATATTTTCAATAAAGAAAAAAGTGATTACATATTAGTTGGATTAAAATATTTTTGTGTTGATTATTATTGGAAAACCATGACAAGAAATATTCACAGGTTTTCAAATGTTTACACAAATGTGTCAAATGCTTCGCTAACAGAACTTTGACACATGTGTCCACCTCTAGTAGTAAAATGTGTATTTGGATTTATACCAGTGCACATACTGTATGCAATGGCGTCTAAGCAGGGGTGTCAAACTCATTTCATATGTGGTACCATCAATTGTCAAAATACACCAGTTTCTTCTCCACATGCTTCCCTTCTCTCTAACCTCTCCACACATGCTCCCCTTCTCTCCACATTCACCACCACATGGTCCTCTCCAGCTTCTTTTTCACATGCTCCCCTCCTCTCCAGCTTCTCCCCTATATGCTCTATTCTTTTCCAGCTTCTCCCTCACATGTTCCCATACTTTACGGCTTCTCCCCTACATATTCTTCTTCTTACCTGCATCTCCTGCTTCTCCCCTTTCTTACACTCTCCCACCCCTCACACTCCTCCTTCCCTCTCTTAAATTCTCCCTCCGTCACTCTCACACTTACCCTCTCTCTCTTACACACTCCCTTACTCAAAAATTGGCAATCAGATTACTTCCTGGATCAACATCCTTCCCATGTTTACTTATTTGGCATATCCCTGTATACCTATTCTTTCTAAAAAGATGGCCAACCTTTTTTGAACAAATCTATTGTATCTGCCATCACAGTCTCCATAGGTAATGAATTCCAAATGTTAACTGCCCTTATAGTAAAGAACCCTTTCCTTTGTCGCTAGTGAAATCTCCTTTCCTCCAACCTTAAGGGATAACCCTGTGTCCTTTGTACTGCCCTTGTGATGAATAGTCCTTTTGAAAGCTCATTGTACTGTCCCCAGATATATTTGTATATAGTTATCATATCCCCTCGTAGATGCCTCTTTTCTAATGTAAACAAATCTAATTTAGCTAGCCTCTCCTCATAAATCAGATTATACATCCCCTTTATTAATTGGTGGCTCCTCTCTGCACTTTCTCTTGTTCTATAATGTCTTTTCTAAGGAGTGGTGCCAAAAATGATACTCCATATTCAAGGTATGGTCTTACAAATGCTTTATAAAGGGCATAATTATGTTTACTTCCCTTCCATCCATTGCCCATTTAATGAAAGATTAGATTGCGTTTGCCTTTGCAGCTACTGCATGACTTTGTGGATTCCCCTAATTTATCCCCATTTAATTTATGAATTGCCTGTTTATTATTGATTCCCAAATGCATAACCATACATGTATCTGTATTAAACCTCATTTGCCATTTAACTGTCCAAGTTTCCAGTCTATCAAAGACCTTCTGGAGAGAAATTATATCTTGCTCTGATTCTACTACCTTACACAATTTAGTGTCATCAGCAAAGATGGAGAATTTGCTCTCTATGCCAACCTCAAGTTCATTAATAAACAAGTAAAAAAATCAGGGATCCCAGTATCGAGCCCTGAGGTACTCTACTCACAATTTAAGACTAACCTGAAAAAGTTCAATTTATGATAACTCTCTGTGGTCTATCCTTCAACCAGTTTTCAATCCAGGTACAAATATTTTTACAGAGTCCAATTTGATTTATTTTGTACACTAACACTGGAACCATTTCAAAAGCCTTTGCAAAACCTAAGTAGACCACGTCAACTGCATTACCCTGGTCTAAATTCCTACTTACCTCCTCAAAGAAACTATTAAGGTTAGTTTGGCATGACCTGCACTTCAATAAATCCACACTGACTATTACTAATAATTTTGTTTTCCATTAGGTATTCCTTAATATTATCCCATACTAAACCTTCAAGTAGCTTGTCCCCTATTGATGTTAGGCTTAAGGGTCTGTAATTTCCCGGTTGTGATCTAGCTCTCTTTTTAAATATAGACACCACATCTGCTTTCTGCCAATCTTGTGGTACTGAGCCTGTGGAAATGGAGTCATTGAATATTAAATGTAAAGGTTTGGCTATTACTGAACTTAACTCCTTAAGTACCCTTGGATGTATGCCATTGGAGCCTGGTGCCTTATTTACATTAATTTTATGAAGCCAACTATGAACTTCTTCATAGTTAACCAATTGTTCATTAATGTAGAGGTTGGGGCTTCCTCCTGCAGCACTACTATTGCAATTGATTCTTCTCTGGTAAACACAAAGGCAAATAATTTGTTTAATATCTATGCTTTTGATTATCTCCAATAATCTGCCTGCCTATCTCACACTGAAAGAGTCCTATATTTTCTTTCCTTTTTTTTTTTTTGTTATTAAGGTACTTAAAGAACTTTTTAAGGGTGATGTTACTTTCTATTGAAATCCTTTTTTTCATTGTCTATTTTTGCTCATTTGATTGCCCTTTTGCAACTTTTGTTATATTCCTTATAATTCTGATACGATGTCTCCGTCCCTTCTGACTTTAAAAATCAAAACGCCTGCCTCTTCTTTTCCATTTCCTCCCCTACCTGTTTATTTAGCTGCATTGGTTTATACTTATTTATTTTATATTTATTACCCAATGGTATACACTGATAAGTGTGCTTTTTTAACAATGCTTTAAAGACTGCCTTTTTATCTTCCACATTCTTCCCTGCAAAAACATCATCCCAATTCATTCATTTGTAGATTAGTACTCAGTTTATTAAACCTGCCTTTCTAAAGTTTAAAGTCTTTGTTGAACCCAAATAATCTGATTTTTGATCATTTATTTCAAATGAGACCAACTGTTACCCAAATGTTCTACAAGTGTACAAGTATACTGGTACTTCTCCCCTCACTCTCTTACACCCCTCTCACTCTTACACTCCCCTTCTCTTAAATCCCCCCTCACTCTTACTCCCACTCTTAATCTCTTACACTCCCCCTCCAGCTCTTACATCCCCCTCACTTTCACACCCTCTCACCCTCTCTCATTCTCTTACACACCCTTTTTTTAAACTATTTAATTTCACAGGAAGCTGGCTAATACTTCCCCCCAAAAAATACTATATAACCTCACTAGCAGGGCTGGTGCTACATGTGCCAGCAAGCAAACTGAATGCACCTCCCATCCCTTACCTCACTGCAAGGACAGATGGGGTGGGACACCCCCCCTTCCTCGCGCTGTCCCATCCCTCATTTAAGCCATCCCTAGCACCTGCCTCCCATCACCTCATGGCAGGGACAGAAGGAGCAGGTCACAATGCCACTTTTACCAGCTCCTAAAAGCTGCTGCCCCGTGCTGTACTCACGGTCACAGCAGCCATAGTGTTCGGGACGGATGAAGTTCAGCCCGTGGGGCCGTATATGTTTGAAACTCCTGCTCCAGAGCTATTGTAACATTTTTCAGATTTAAGATGAAGGTGGGACCTGATATCAATGGCTGCCAGTGGAAAGTACTGTATTAATTAAAGGATTAGAATTGATGAGGTCACAACAAATTTTGACCCTAAAATGAGATGCATACGAGCCAACGAGTATTCTAAAACTTGCCTTAAACTAGCCAGGTACATGCTGGGTACATTTCAGTGACATTTCTGCAGAGGCTAATGGCCCATCGGATTAACACAGCGGGGGTTCCTGGCAGTCCCATTCAGTTTGAATGGGACTGCCAGGGACCCCCGCTGTTAACCCGATGGGCCATTAGTCTGTCTGCAGAAATGTGTGAAATGTTGCAGCATGTGCCCAGCATGTGCCCAGCATGTGCCCAGCATGTGCCCAGCATGTAACTGGGTCTTTTTGGTGATTGCCCCAGGTTTGTTTTCGAATAATCATCGGCACTACAGTACTTTACTTTTAGGTTTGATTTCTATGAAAACACATTTTTACATGTATAGTAACTTAAATAATTCCACTTTAGTCCATAAAAAGGGATATATATATATATATATATATATATATATATATATATATATATATATATATATATATATATATATATATAGATAGATAACATTCCAAGAGACACTGTTTTTAAGTATACCCTTTGCTTGCTTCATTCATTGTAACATCGCCGGAAGAAGAGATCAGTATATCTCGAAAGCTCGCACAAATAAAAGCATTTTGTTAGCCACAGAACGGTATCATGTATTTATTTTTTGATTTTATATATATATATATATATATATATATATAATTATGACATGAGTTTGGCTCAGAACATTTACAGATTTACATTTACAGGTATTTATAAAGTATGTCACAATGGTCTTATGAGATGAAACAATGCTATTATGTGTTTATTAACTCTGCTTTCCTCATTCTTTCTTATTCTTAATCATTTATGACTAGGCACCAACTATTGATATTCGTCCACGTTCAGCAACTATTCAGATGAATAATGCAACACACCTGCAAGAGAGAGATGAAGAGTATGGGTATGAATGTCTTGATGGTAAAGACTGTGCCAGCTTCTTCTGCTGTTTTGAGGATTGCCGAACTGGTGCATGGAGGCACGGAAGAATACACATCCGCGTTGCCAAAATTGACTCGTACTCAAGAATCTTCTTCCCAACTGCCTTCTGCTTGTTTAATTTGGTGTACTGGGTATCATACCTCTACCTTTAAAATATAGCAACATACAGTATCATGGAAATGGATAAGTGACATGAGCCTTATAACACTTAAATAATTTCATTTATAAATTAATTTGTAATGTGTATCATGAGTCTCATGACAATACACATTTTATCTTCTATATAATCCAGATTACTGAGGGCCATAATTCAGTATGGCATCTAAAATGGGGAGTAACATTTTTGTAAACATTAAAACGGAGCATTCAGATGTTGAAGTTAAATCTTAAACACTGCTGTATTATATTATAGGAACACAAATCTCCACTGAAAGCATAGTTACAGTACTTATAGAGATGGTGGGTTAAATAAAAAAATGTACGGAAAGTTCATTGTGCTACTGTATGAATTCACACCATCCTTGTATCTTGTTTTTGTGTCCTAAGTGGACTTAACATTTAATTTTCAATCATACTCTGGTCACCTGTTCACTGGATTAAAGCAGGGGAGGAAAATAAACTTTTTATAACATAATAAAAACTTCTCAACCTGTCTATTTGGAGAGCACATGTAAAATGCTGTAAATATTTTATTAACTTGTACCCTGTAGTGCATATAAAATCAAGTGCATGCATCCATATGGGGCCAAAATAGAGCAATGGTACTGTACCATATGCAGTGTTAGCTTTTCTTTGTATGTCTGCCTGTGCTGTTTTAGGTAACTGATGGATATGATCCATCTTCATTTTTCTAGCATTCCTATCTATAGTATGTTCTCATGCATGAAAATTGATTCATTCAGACTGCACTTTCTTGAGTATCATTGTATATGCCTTAAGGATATGAAAAGACAAAGCAATCTGCTTTTTTTTCTAACCCTCTTCCATTATGCATCTTAAAAATACCTGCCAAAGGGAACAATCAGGCAATGGAAACTAGTTGTATGTGGTTATTGAATTTTCTTCTGTATCTTCTCTTTCTATCTGCTATCTTTTTATCACAATTGCTAAATATGTTTTATTTGGGCTAATGTAGGGTTGTGCTCAGGTCACAGCAATGTGTCAATAAGGAAAGTCTTATTTTTGAGCCATTTAATGAACTTAATGGGTTTTCAATGTGTTGGCATTTTAGCACATTGCCTGAGATTGTTAATATTGAACAGTACAATACAGTTGAAATCTAGAAATACCGAAATTAGAGAGAAAACAGTAGATTGAAAAGATATTCCAAACCGTTTCTTGTAATAGGGTGAGAGGAAATGGAGGGTTAAGAGGGCAAACCAGAGTTACTGTGAGACAATAATTTTCCTATAGTCTGAAAATTACAGATGTAGCGAGCTACATTGTTCTCTATTTGTGTTAGATGTTGGAATATACTGTGCCAACATTACCATTGTGATCCTTTAGATACTCTATGATATTCTGAGTTATACTGGGATATGTTGGGTTATTTCTGGGAACAAGGTTACTCTTTACATCTGTATGTTATATAGTCAAATTAATTACATCATTTGTATAGTAACTTAATCGGTATGGCTATAATAATTTCCCCTCATTTTCTTTTATTGTCTTTGCCTTGGAATAGAGTGGAAAAGCACAAATCTTGCTTATCCCAGCAAGCTTCACCTAAAACATTTGCAGAGCATTGAATGACAATGTGCATGGTCAGCTAGCCCTTTATATAATGCCATTTGCTCCAATTTTCACAAGATTTTTCAAAATGGTGGTGATATTTTGACATTCTGGTGAAAAGTTGATTATTTTCAAGCATTGAGAACTTTTGTGAAAATTGCACAAAAAATATTCTAGTACAGAGTAATGCAAAAGTTTACTTTTTAAATAAAATGCATTACAGAGTAATAAAAAAAGGTTTGTCGATGCACTCAATATATCTTTGTTAACTGCAGATACTGTATTTTTTCCAGTTTAAATCATGACCTTAGATAATAAATTCAACATGATGAGCATATTAACTGTATTACAACATTTGAAGAAAATAAACAATCCTTATGACAAGGTTTACATAGACGTACCCTGGATGTCCTCTCACAAAGGTACAGTATTAAATAAATAATATTGTGAGTCTTCTTTGCAGACTGGCCCTGCATCAGATCAGTAAACAAAACAAAGAAGCATATGGTATTTCAATATACCGTACATTAGGGGGGGGGGGGGTGATTTAAATTCTAATTTATTCATTGTTTACAAAAATGAAGCAGAGATTTAATTGCCAGTAGAGATGATTGAATTGTATTATGGCATTTTTTTAAGGCAACTTGGGCAGCTGAAGGTTTAAGATAAACGGGCTGATTTGATTCATTAAAAATGATAACCAAATGCAGATGAAGCAATTTGGAATTTTCTGGCTCCTCGAAAGGGCACTAAAAGGAAACAATTGTTTTAACTGATATATTCTCATACCTTGGTATCCACGTCCCATCTAGCTTATAGATTGTGAAGTTAAAGGGTTGTAGATGAAAAAGAATTACATATTTTCATTTATAAGGTTACATTTTTTGTAGTCCAAACAAGTATTGGTTATTGTTCCTTTAAAAAGTGCAGTGACTATTCTGATTCTGCTTTGCTTCTGTTATCTCACTAGTTCTCGCCTGTTGGCGCTGACCTACTGTAGAAGCAGGCTACAATCAGTGAAGAGTTTGAAGACCATTTACTGTACATGTCTGTCGTCTCTTACTTGTTAGATGAACCTTCACTGCAATGCAAGGCAATGTGTTGCAGGGATCTTTAATAATAAATGTTAAATAATGTTCTAAACTGAGATTCCTAAGAGAGTTTTAAGCTTTGCTTGCCTTCTGCAGAGCGTAATGCTTGTGCGAGGCATAATGCCTTGATAAACTTGTACCAATACAATTTCTCTGATTCTTTTGATGAGATGCATTGATCACTAGATCAGAGACTTACTGTAATGTAAAAACTTTAGTTTTTCATTCCCATTAAAAAATGTTATTGTCCTGTTTCCTGTTCTTTGTAAATAGACATTTTGTGTTTAAAAAACATTAAGCACAGTAAATTACTATTGATTTCCATTTTTATGAAAGAATGATAAAGAAAGCAATGTATAAACTTATGGTCAGTGTCAGTTCTGTGTTATATGTGACGTTTTCTAATTTTTGGTATAAAAAGAGCAATATTCTGAAATGCTGCTTTTTGTTGAAAAACAAGTATAAACAGAATAATTAAGTTATTACATTTTTAATGCCCCAGTGATCCTACCGTAAATTACCTTTGTAAAATAATTTGATTTACAAGTAAGGACTACATTATAATGTAGTTTTAAAATCTTACAGTGTTTCCATTTTACACTAAAACAATTAGTTTTTATGTTTCTTTTAAGGAAATGTGTGAGAAATATTAGACACAATCTTTACTGGCAATGCATGTTTAAAAACTAGTTAAAAAAACAATGGAGACATTTTTGAAAAATACATTATCTATTTTTATTAAGCCCCCTTAATAAATATGTAGCTTTCATTAGCATGTTATTAAACATTTATATTTCACTTTAGACGACACTGTGTGCTCTTTTCATATCATTTCCCAGAATCCCTGGCTGCAGTGGAAGCACTGCATGGTAAGATATAATGTTGAAAAGCAAGCTTGCAGACCTGCCTGAGATGTGAATGTTCTCACAAGTGATATATTTATTTGCTGTGCACTGTATGGTGGAGGGTTTGTGTCAATTTATTACCCACCATAACTTATATAATGTGTACTTTGATATATAATGTTTTCTAAAACAGATTGGTAATAAAAGTGAAAATGAAGATGCAGTAGCTTAGCCGCTTTGGTGCTGGATGGGGCTGCTACATATTGCAATCTTGAGGTAGTTGTCTTTTTAATATTGTACACTAGGTACTGGGAAAAGGTTAGATATTGGAGGTTGACTACATTAAAGCAAAAGTTAATGGAATAAATTGAGAAGAAAAAATTAAACATCAATAAAAAGTTAGTGCGCATACATGGTTTATAGTATATGTATCACCTTATTTTCCATCTACTCAATTCATTAACACCAATGTGTAATCTACTGTATGATTAAAAATGGTAATCCCAATACAAGTTACATAATAAAGTATGTGAAAAACACTTATGCAAGTAAAGTTTATGTATGTAATTAACAAAACAGTAATTTTCGATATTTATAAAACCAATTGACATTTTCAAACACAGAAAAAAAATCTATAATATTGTTATTTCTTCATAAGGTAATGTTCACTGTTAATTGCCTCGTGAAACACAATTTTCAAAGTCTTAAAATAGCCCAGTTTACAGAACCGTTTAGACATTTGCATTGAAAAGATCAATTCTACAGCTTCAGTTCTACTAAATTAGCTAAAATCTACAAACACGTTATACAAATGCTGTAAGACTTCTTTGCGTGTTTATGTTGTTATATATAACCAATAGGGTTACTAACTTCATATAAAAATGTAAAATAATTATAAGAATTTTTATTTTGGTTACCACAAGAATAATCCTTCAGAGCAATCAACAGGCCAGATGTTCAGGGCAACACGTGTACGTGTAAGTAGGTTTTGTGGTGTTAATTAGAGCTACTGTGTCTTCATTGGTTTATTAGGTGTCAATTAGAAAAATCCTAAAAACCTTGGTTGATGGTTGCTGTCAAAGAGCTTTTGTTAATTGCTTAATCATGATTTATATTAAATTCATGTCCATCTGAATTATTTAAGCAACCTTTACTACTATAACATTTAAGATACTTTAATCGTATCACTGGTAATATTGCAGGCTTATTCAGTACCCATTTACTGAAGACCGTTTAGCAAACAGATGCTAAATATCTATATACTGTACTTCTGATGATCAATATAACAAAACAGTTTAACAGTTATTTAAAATAATAATAATAGAAATGTAAGATTTCACACAAATTAAAAACTGATTACAATAATTGTTATGCCAACCCTTTAATAATTATTAGGAATTCTAATTTGTAATGCATCATGTGTCCATGTCTGTTTGTGCAACAGTTCTGAAAACTAGATTAAATATATTTCTAAATTATTTTAAACCTTTCAAATTCTTTCAACTTGTTTTCAAAAGGCCTGTACACAGATGTTAAATTATGCATCCTTAAACAGATGTAAGTAAAACTAGCTTTAGCAGATTTCCCACGTTTAGAACATCTTGCTGCAGACATTGCATTGACTGTATAAATGAATTTACAATGTGGTGTTGCAATGGCTGAATGAGCTCTATAATGAGAGGTGAATGGCATTTTTCCAGTGTTTCTATAATTTGAAGAATTCACATAGTCAACGGATTCATAACCATAACTACTCCTTGTCTGATGTATTTGAAAACCTTTCAGAAATTGCACATACTTGTGGACTTTTTCAATAAAACTGCTGCACTCTATCGGTTTTGTGGTGGGTTTAATTTGTAGCTGTTTCAATACATTTCTCATATAATGACACTATGACACTTTTGTTGGCCACTATATATATATATATATAAAAAAAAAATATATATATATATATATATATATATATATATATATATATATGTATGTATGTATGTATGTATATATATATATATATATATATATATATATATATATATATATATATATATATATATATAATATATATATGAGTTCTTCAGTATAAGTGATACCTTTTTTATTGGACTAACAATTTATGTCATAGGGCAAGCTTCCGAGAGTTCTCCTCTCTTCTTCAGGTCAAGCAATAAGGTATCACCTAATACTGAAGAACTCATTTATTCTGCACTATCGCAACTGGACTAACATGGCTATTTTCTGCTATATATATATATATATATATATATATATATATTGATGAAATTATGATAAATGCCTGCATTTTTCAGACATTGCCTTGTCTACTTCTAGCTCTAGGTTCTTCAACTCAGTGAAATGTGTTAGAAAGTAGCATTCAGTAGCCTCATACTCTTGGAAATCTGTAAAATTGCATTTTGTTTGGGAAGACCAAGCTTTAGGTTTGTGTGTACTACATATCGAGGCAAGAATGCATGAATCCACAAGTCAACGTTTCAGTTTCCATGGGAACATTTCTCAAGAAAGGAAAGGTTCCAAGACCCAACCTTTAAGTAATGTCTTTTCATTCTTTACTGGTTACAACTTTTAGTTTTTTTATAAATGTAGTTCATGGTAAATATCGTTTGTACATATGATTCCTGCACCTCACAAATTTGCATATAAGTTGATACAGGTCAGGTCTGCTTCATTCTATTGTACTGTATTGCCCATTATCTGTAGAGATCCCTTTCTGTCACTGTATCTCAGGTGTTCTAAATTCTCACAATCAAATCTTGATTGATGGTCTACTTCCTTGAGGAAACATTTTAGCTCTATGCATTGCACTGCAGTCGCTAGAAAGAATATTCACTAAACAGTACTATTCCATAAGACTAATTTCAGCACTGGAAAATAAGTGAACCAAAGTGCTATTTCATATGACACATTTAGATGCCCAGACGCCTTATGGACCTTCAAGTAAATGGACCTTAAGGTGTCTTCTGGCACCGGAATATATGGAAAAGCACAGCTTAGAAACTATGGTTCTTTCAAGTAAATTATCAAGTGATAATTGTAGGGATTGTAGTCCCTTAGGTGACTTTTGATATAGTAAGTTTGTTTAAAGAAAAGTACTGCTTAGTAAATATTGTCATGAATATGCTTTTGTCAAACATTAATCTGTAGTCTCCATAACACAGATTTAATTCGGTAGAATTTTGACCAGATATTTAGATGAAATACTTTACCACTCAAGACTGTTATGTACATACTCCCTTGCTTGCAGTGGAAAATTATATTTCAAAGATCTGCATTAACTGCAAGAAACCTTTACAACTATCTTAATGGGACAACACCATGTAAGAACACACCCTCACAAACAGTAAATTATATGTGTTTTTCTTTATTCAATTGAAAGCTATTGACTTTTTTTTAGGTAAATAATTTCTTTGTAAAACTTTTCTAAACAAGAGGTGACTTGAGCCAACAAGCCAGCACTATTGATGAGATATTTTAAGAAATGTATATTTTTCCTATACTAACTACAATATATGAATGTTTAAGTAATAATCCCCTCAGAACAGGGCATTACGGGCCAATAATGCCCTGGCTGGAAGAGTTGACTTTAACCCAGCCAGGGCATTATTGGCCAGTAATGCCCTGTTCTGAGGGGATTATTACTATTATAGGCTAAATGTAGACTTTTTTCATAAATAATAGACACTTTTGTATAGTTATATAGATTTTTTTATTAAAATAAAATGGTAAATACATGAATCCAACCCTATATACTCTTACACTGCAGATATCTATATCCACACACTGCTGCCCCCTCTGTGTACATACATACCCACAACACACACACACACAACACCGCAGCTCAGCACACAACACAACAAATCTACACACACACACACAAACTGCTGCTACATACACCACACACAACACAGCACCTCTACACACAGCAACTCTACACACACAAGCACACATACATACACACACTGGAGCTCTACACACACAACATAGCACCTCTACACTCACAACACAGCACCTCTACACACACAACACAGCACCTCTACACACACAACACAGCACCTCTAAACACAACACAACACAGCACCTCTACACACAACACCTCTACACACAACACCTCTACACATACATACATCAGAGGGCAGAAATGTCAATAATGCCCTGAATTTTACTGTTTTTGTCTATAATGTAACATAACCAGAGGATCTAGGAAACAACCGCTAACTACAGTATACAGTAGCTGAACATGTAAGCACAAGACATTGGTGGTTATTTATTAGTTTGGGGGTGGGTGGGGGGCTGTCATTTGGAAAATCCCATTAATGTCAAAGGTAGTTTCTATGCGATTGCAAATGGGACCACATGGGAGTTTTAATGCTATTGTGCTCAATATGCAATGACAAGACATGTCCATATATTGATTCCTTTAATGTCCTACGCATTTTAATATATGTTGATGTTTGTGTCCATATCTACTATATATTTCAGAAAGCACTGTATGTCTGCGTCCCAATGGCCAATCGCATAGGACCTTGGGCCTGTCACTCCAGCTCAGGCCATGCCCGCCCCGCACACCTCTCATTGGCCTGCGTCCAACACCAATGCCACACTGTCCCACCCCTCACTGACTCTCATTGGCCTGCGTCCAATGCCCACCCCCGCACACCTCTCATTGGCCTGCGTCCAACACCAATGCCACACTGTCCCACCCCTCACTGAGCTAATACTTCCACACTGTCCCACCCCTCACTGAGCTTTGGGAACGCTTTGCATTTGCAGCACAACCTTCACTGCTCTGGGGCCACGCTTCACAGCTATCAAAACCCTCACCGTCTGCTACCACAGACTGCCCAATCAGGTACAGAATCAGCTACACACAACACCTACACACAACGCACGATAACACCAAACACTGCACACACACACATTCACACAACACCAAACACTGCAGACACTGCACACACACACATTCACACAACATTCACACAACACCAAACACTGCAGACACTGCACACACACACATTCACTCAACACCAAACACTGCAGACTGCCTCTTCAAAACACCAACCTCGCCCACCCCCAACTCCCTCCCCCCCCCGGTCCACGCCACAGATCTCCCTCCGCAACCGCACACCCTCTATAGGCCGCGGCCTACAGTCAAACACCATCGGCACCGATCGCCCTCCCGCTACCTCACACACTGTATGGACCGCGGACCGACCAGCACGCCACAGATCTCCCTCCCGCTACCGCGCCCCTCCCATCTCCCGCTAAACAACATCGCCACCGGCTACCTACTCACTTCGGCAGTGGCCCGCACGGAGCTCTTCCGAACGCCAGCGCACGACACACATCTCCCTCCCGCTACCGCACACCCTCTACGGGCCGCAGACCGGGACACACGCCACAGATCTCCCTCCGCAACCACAGACCCACTACAGGCCGCGGCACCGATCGCCCTCCCGCTACCTCACACACTGTACGGCCTGCGGACCGCCCATCACGCCACACATCTCCCTCCCGCTACCGCACACCCTCTATGACCCGCGGACCGGGACGCACGCCACAGATCTCCCTCCGCAACCGCAGACCCTCTACAGGCCGCGGCCTACGTGTGGGGGGGGACAGTGTGTGTGTGTGGGGGGACGGGACAATGTGTGTGTGGGGGGGGGACAGTGTGTGTGTGGGGGAGGGGGGACAGTCTGTGTGTGTGGGGGAGGACAGTGTGTGTGTGGGGGAGGGGGGGACAATCTGTGTGTGGGGGAGGGGGGACAGTGTGTGTGTGTGTGTGTGTGTGTGTGTGTGTGTGTGTGTGTGTGTGTGTGTGTGTGTATGTGTGTGTGTGTGTGTGGGGGGGGGGGGACAGTGTGTGGGGGAGGGGGGACAGTGTGTGTGGGAGGGGGGAGACAGTGTGTGTGTGTGTGGGGGGGGGGGAACAGTGTGTGTGTGGGGGGGGGAACACTGTGACTCCCTGGCAACGCCGGGTCTCTCAGCTAGTCTAAACTAAACCTTCCTTGCCTCAATTTTTAATTTTTGGTATGTTTTAACCCTCTGATTGATCTGCAACCCACTGTCTTAAAAGAAATACCCACCCTGCCTTAATTTTTTATTTTTGGTATATTTAAATATCAAAAGGTGCATTTTTTTTAACGGTGTGCTGCTAATTGTCTAACAGGCAGATTTATTGGAGGGAGGGTCATGTGACTGCTTAGATGTACTGTATAAATGTAACACCAATCTAAGGGACGCATTGGCAGGGTAGCATTGGCATCTTAAGAGTGATGCATTTAAAGTGATCATTTTAAGTGAGAATATATAGTTAGACTATAGTTTGATTAGAGGTGACTGGGGACTGCATCTTTCTGGGAACCAGAGAGAAAAGGACCCTAGTAAAGCACTCTATCACCGTGTGAGATGATTGGTCTAATTAGAACGTAATTTTATTAGAAACAAGTTAAAACAATGGGGTTTAAAACAAGGATTAAACTAATTGTCAGGGCTTAGTAAACCCCTTTTAGGTACAATAACCCTAAAAAGAGTAGTATACTAACCAATGTTAAATAACCAGTGTTATGTAGGTTCACTGGCCCTAGTGACATTTATATAAAGACATCTTCTAGGGAATGTCTGTTCTGAGGAGAGAACAGTAAAAAAAACCTTGAATGTATTGCCAACAGTGATAATGAAGTAATAGTAGGTGAACTAACAACAATAGAACCTGGCAAAAAGCTGACTCATGCTGCAGCCAGGTGCCCAGATGGTGATTGTTAATAACAATCCTGATAGGTTGTGCACCACTACAGACCACGAACTGTGTGGTAATAATGATATTAAATATTAATATTAGCGCTTGCGTAACAGATATGTCTGTGAGTGTAATTCACACAAAATGTCATGTAAACTTAAGATCTAAACTGACAGATCTAGTGCTGACACTAGTACTTTAATGATAGTAAAACTGTATAACAGTAATGGCACTGTGTAGACTCCTAGCCTAAACAGACAAGGAGATCCTAGCTAGGTAGTACACTGCGTAGGTTAATAACGGGCTAGTTCCCTGAACTCTAAGCCCTATACCTAATGAGTGTTCTACCTCTCCATTAAAGGTAATGTACTGACATCTCAGAAAAAGTGGAGTAAATAAATTAATTCTGAGAGGAACACCATAGTAATATAACTATATAAAATACCTAAATAGCCCTTAGTTAGGGCTATTCTAATATGTAGAATAGGATATATCCTATGTAGATCTGGTTAATATGTCCCTGCTGATATATAGTAGTATTATCAGTTAATAAATAAATAATCTACCTCCCGCTCCTACTGGCCTCGACAAAGCAATCGCAAGCAAAAAGCGTGAGTCGGCATCCGACAGTCACGTGCACGTGCAGAGCCCTCGTTCACAGACGCTGTTCTGAACTCCGTTAGGGAAAGACAGCGTGGCTCAGCTCCTGCACAGTTATATGCTCCCGTAAGACCCGATGATAAAGGAGCACTTTGTGAGGGAGTTTTGTTCAGTGTCTGCATCTTTCTGCAAACTCTTCTACACAAGTCAACAAGCGGTGAGCTACTCTGACCACATTATGATCTCATGCTCGTTTGCCTGCAATTTTAACCACCCCCCATACACCTTATTTTACTGCAGCCTCTCCTAACACTGACTGCACACAACTACTTCCTCCCACCCCCTCAACCCTCACCCACTCAGCCCACTGCAAACCCTGAATAGACCCAGCATTGCAATGCAGCAAACCATTGGACAGGAAAAGGCACACCCCTGCTGTTTAGTCTGCACACACACTTGGCTCACAACAGCTCCATGAAGCATTACCTACCACTGTGATAAGGAACCTGGTATGTACCTTAACATTGTTCTTTCTCGTGGCCTCATGGAAATGTTACTCCCTCTATCCACTACAAACTCCTCCCTCCTGGCCCACACCCAATATCACCATACACCCTTGACTACTCAAAAGCCTTGCACTATCTACTGAATGTTGGTGGAGAACTCTAAATCCAGCACACCAACCACCGCTCACTCTAATGGCAAACACCACAAATTTACGAATTGCAAACAACTACTCAAATGTCTACTCATACTATTACTCTCTTTAGCAGGTGATATTGAACCTAAGTCAGGCACTCCCATTTCAATTGTGTTCCATACCCCTGAGAATTCCACCTTTAAATTCCAAAAAGGTCTATCTGTCACACATATAAATATCCAGAGTGCTGCACAAACTGGATGAACCAAGAGCATGGTGCCTTATGCATAAACCCAAAGCCATCGTTCTCACAGAAACATGGATAACCCCTAAAACCCCCTAAAAGATAGGAGGAGGGGTGTTATTTTATATTGCAGACACCTTAGAATGTACACTGTTAAATTCCCCCCCAAGCCCACCCTCCTTTGAAATCCTAGTTGGCAGAATCTGCCTCCCATTTTCTAAGCACATCTTGGTTGGTGGCATCTACCGCACCCCTAAAGCCCCTCTACAGTCCCTGACTGATATTACCCAGTTTCTTGGCTCCATTTCCTCTCTTAATGTGAAGAGTGAGCTGCTAGTTATTGGGGATTTGAACTTCAATTGGCTCATCCCTAAAAACCACAAAATCCAGACACAAATCAAGTCGCTTAAAATATCACAACTCATTTCCCAACCCACATGGACAAACCTGAAATCGCACAACCATTCCTTGCTAGACTGGATTATCTCCTCAAATCCCAGCAGAATCCAATCCTACGGCATCCTTCCTGAGATTTTCAGTGACCATGCAATAGTATAATGTGCAAGTAAAATTAAACCACCCCAATAAAGCCCTAAAGTTCTCCTCACTAGAACATTTAGAAACTTTAACCCACAACAATTTCTTACTGACCTTACCAACAGAACAATTTCTTACTGACCTTACCAACATGCACAGAATTGATTTAATTCCCGACCCTGATTCTGTGCTCAACTATTTCCAATCCGAGTTCTTAAATCTCTGTGATACCCATGCTCCACTATGCAGAATAAGGGTATGGTGGGCCCACCTTCCATGGGTTACAACTGACCTTATAGCACTCTACCAGTTCAGGGATGCCTTGTGGAAAAGCTACAAAGTAACTGGCACTACCAAGGATCTCAATCACTACAGATGCCTGCTGAACATGTGCACAAGGCAAACAAGACATGCAAAAGCACAATATTACTCTGAAAAAAATCTCCTTCAGACATCAAACCCAGCTAACTTCTGGAAAGTTATCAACAACATATTCTAGCCTCTAACCATCAATAACCAAGTAAAATCACTAAGGGGGATATTACGCTGACAAACCCCACTGACATTGCAAATGCATTCAATGGTTACTTTGTAGGGTGGGCTACTAACTTATTAGTGAAACGCAACCCAAACCACGAACATGAATCTCATCCTGGGAGTACTCATATAGCCCCACCCGCTCCCAACACCACCCACAATTTTCAATTTTGCCCAGTATCCGAAGAGGAGATTACACAAGCGCTCGTCAAATTGAAACTAAGCAGTTCATGTGGGTCTGACTTACTACAATTTAAGTTCTACTAAGAATAGGAAAGAACCCCTATGTGAGAGCACTAAGTAGATGAATTAAACTGACTAGAGAGACACGAGTCCTGAAGCTCAGGGTAGGTGCCTGAGACACAGTGTAATAGGTGTATAATTAGGTATATCAAAATGTAAACTTTATTCAGAGCTGTGCTCTAATTAAAATAAAGGTATGGTGAGGAAAACAACGAATGGTCCTCTCTGTGTAAGGACATGAACGTTGACGAAATTGGCGAATTTAAAAAAAACAAAAGGCTTATAGTAACTGCAGGTAGGTATAGTTAGTCTAATCCTCAGTTAGTACTGATTCTAACCGTTACAAAACAGTCTTCCAATGTCATTCATATAATTGTGACTAGTGGATTGAAACCAAGGTGAAATTCCTGTTTTGCTCTGTGTATCTGATCCAGCAGGACTAGTGTGCGCATATACGTGTATACACCAATGTCTGAGACACAAGTGTGGTTCACCCTAGGTCTCTAAAGACACGTATTTCCAGGTAAGTATCTATTTATGCAATATGAGCCTGTGTATGTGCACATACTGGCTTGGTGTTCTGATCTGCTGCACTGCTGCTTGCCCAAATGCTGGCTCCTATATAAATGTAGCCTTTATCAAAATAGCTTACTATTTATAAGTGTATTTTTGAGCCCTGGGTGAGCCTAGTATAAGACTTCTTCAGGGTTCCTGGTAATACAATTGGCACAGCTTCTCGGTTCGGATGTGAGCCTATATAGGAATACACAATGACTCAGCGTTCCTGTCTTGTGGAACAACTGTCTGCTCATGCGCAGATTGATGCTTAATAGACAGGTTAATTACCTGACTTGATGATCTAAGAACTGCTGTTCACCCGACTGCTAGCTCTTGAATCCAAAGCAGGTAAAATTAATAATCCTTTCCTGTATATATAAGCGTGATGGACCCCTACTGAGCCTAATATATGGCTCGCTCGGGGTCACTGATTACATGACTACAGTAGGTAACTGACTGTCCGCTCGCTAACTAGGCGTTTCAATCGGATAGGCAATTGTCAGCGCAAGCACTGGCTGTTCTTTAGACGTATGATAGCTTAATAGGCAGAATATCAAATCACTCTGATTGGTGTTTTGTTAAATGAACAGCTGTTTGCCCGGCTGATGGTTCTTATACCCGTGGGTACTGGAAAAGGTATTGGTGATACTCCTTTCCCTCATATACATGCGTGTTGGACCCCAAATGAGCCTAGTTTTTGGTTCACTCAGGGTTACCAGTTACACGACTACAGCTGCTGACGCAAGTACTGGCTGTTCTTATAATGGTATGATGGCTTAATAGATGAATTCTCAAATCACCCTGACTAGGTGTTCCGTTATGTGAACAGCTGTCTGCCCGGCTGATGGCTCCTGTATCCGTGGGTACTGTGGAAAATAGCTGAAGCGCTCAAATGCAGATATATCTCAAAATGATAATAAGCCAGACCACTGTACCAGGGTACTAACAATTGATATAGTACCTATTGTGTCATATAATGGGTACTATCCTCCTGAAGACAGGTGGTGTGTGGTGCAACCCACTCACCATCAGTCTCATTGGCAGGTTCCCCTGAAAAATATGCAAATACTCACATCCTGGTAGGGCAGGCAGGCAGGCTGTGCAGCTACTCAATGCAATACAGGGAAAAGGGAGACCAAAAAGCGCACCAGCACAAACGGAGCAGGAAGAACCCAGGACAAAAAAAAATGATTAAAAGGGCACTTTAATGTGGCAAAAGACCCATCCAATGCATTTCGAACGTCGCAGCGTTCTTTTTCAAGGATAAAACACAATGTGATAACATCCATTATATACCCTCTTACCTGTGGGCCATTTCGCGCCAAAAATCAGAACCTGATGACGTCATAACAGAGCGACTCAGTGCCGATCTAAGGGCAAAAGGAAGTACCAAAGGCAGTGTGGCCATCTTGGATGTGGGCAAACATAGGAACACAATAACAAAGCTTTATTGACCATTCCAGCAGAACAAAATACATTGCTGCTAACTGGACAAGCATATTTAAACGAAATAAAGCTATATTAAACGAAACTACTGCTTAATAAAGGGTACTATTATATCAAGAAAAAACATGAACAAGGTGGATTAAAAAACTAGCTGTGTTGCAACTAAGTTATATACAAAAAAAAGTTAAAAATAAAAACCTCTAGACATGATTAAAAAAATGTGCAAGAAAAGTACATTTAAAGACATATTACACATACATACTGCATAACACAGATTGTGTACCTAAATCATAGGAACCAGGGAAATACAACCATTATAAAATATGAAGTATTATCCACAAGATACATCAAAGAACAATTTAAGCTTACATATTAGCATAATATTTGCATGATAAGGCATAGGTTCAAAGGTTATAATGATAAGAATATAATGTCCAATATAATGACAATTGTCTTATTTAATCTGTATTACCAACTAATTACACCATAATACGTCTATCACAAAAATGTTTACAAAAAATGTGTTAGTTGCCAGCAATGTTCAAGCCCATAGGGAAGCGCGTTTGGAGAGTGAAGATCCAATACGCCTCCCTACGGTCCAGAAGGTTGATATGATCACCTCCTCTAGAATTAGAAATAACTGTTTCAATCCCCAAAAAGGAAAAATTATTAATTCCTCCCTGACCACATTCAGTGAAATGTTTTGAGACTGGATGATTAGTGTCTCTCAATTTTATGAGCCTTAAATGCTCTAACATCCTGACCTTAAGGGCTCTAGTCGTCCTCCCCACATACCTCTTGCGACAACCACATGTTATTAGATAAATCACAAATTGACTTTTACAATTTATAAAACTGTTAATCTTAAATTCCTTATTTGGTAATATATTCACACCATGTGGCGGTGGCAAGGCAAACTGGAAAAAACTTTTGGCAGGCTTCATGTGTTTACATGCACTACAAGAGCCACATTTGAAGGAACCCCTAGTGATAAAAGGTTTTTTGAGACCAGAAGATTTGAGTTCACTTGGTGAAACATGAGATCCAATTGTTCTCGCTCTACGATATACAAAAGTAGGACCAGAATCCACATATTTTTTAAGGACAGGGTCCATGGATAAGACATTCCAATGTTTTGAAATTATAGAGTTTACTTTTCCACTTTGTTTACTAAATTGTGAAATAAAAAGAGGACATTTGTTTTTTAATTCTGTCAGTCCATGTGAGTCCTGTTTAATACCAATTGTCTTAACATTGTTAGCAAGGCGAGAATCTCCAATTGGATGTGTGGGCAACAATGATGCTCTCTCTGTATGTAATGCATTTTCAAATGCAATTGCTAAATGTGATTTGGGGTATCCCCTTTCCAAAAATCTCCTTGTAAGTTCCTCAGACTGAGAAAGGAAACCACTCATAGTGGAACAATTCCTTCTCAGTCTGAGGAACTGTCCCCTTGGTATGGCCTTTATGACATGGGATGGGTGGCAGCTGTCCGCCCTAAGAAAGGTGTTCCTGGCATTTTGCTTCATATAAACATCCGTTTGGATTTTTTTGTCTATGTCTACAAATAATTGTAGATCCAGAAATTCAATGTGATGGAAATGAAAATGTAATGTAAATCTTAGATTATAAAGATTATTATTAAGATAAGATACAAAAGTGTGAAGTGTAGTGACATCCCCCCTCCAAATAATAATTTATTTCGTCACAATATTGTTTTTTATAAAAGATTTGTGGACGACCTAATTATTATTTGGAGGGGGGATGTCACTACACTTCACACTTTTGTATCTTATCTTAATAATAATCTTTATAATCTAAGATTTACATTACATTTTCATTTCCATCACATTGAATTTCTGGATCTACAATTATTTGTAGACATAGACAAAAAAATCCAAACGGATGTTTATAGGAAGCAAAATGCCAGGAACACCTTTCTTAGGGCGGACAGCTGCCACCCATCCCATGTCATAAAGGCCATACCAAGGGGACAGTTCCTCAGACTGAGAAGGAATTGTTCCACTATGAGTGGTTTCCTTTCTCTGTCTGAGGAACTTACAAGGAGATTTTTGGAAAGGGGATACCCCAAATCACATTTAGCAATTGCATTTGAAAATGCATTACATACAGAGAGAGCATCATTGTTGCCCACACATCCAATTGGAGATTCTCGCCTTGCTAACAATGTTAAGACAATTGGTATTAAACAGGACTGACAGAATTAAAAAACAAATGTCCTCTTTTTATTTCACAATTTAGTAAACAAAGTGGAAAAGTAAACTCTATAATTTCAAAACATTGGAATGTCTTATCCATGGACCCTGTCCTTAAAAAATATGTGGATTTTGGTCCTACTTTTGTATATCGTAGAGCGAGAACAATTGGATCTCATGTTTCACCAAGTGAACTCAAATCTTCTGGTCTCAAAAAACCTTTTATCACTAGGGGTTCCTTCAAATGTGGCTCTTGTAGTGCATGTAAACACATGAAGCCTGCCAAAAGTTTTTTCCAGTTTGCCTTGCCACCGCCACATGGTGTGAATATATTACCAAATAAGGAATTTAAGATTAACAGTTTTATAAATTGTAAAAGTCAATTTGTGATTTATCTAATAACATGTGGTTGTGGCAAGAGGTATGTGGGGAGGACGACTAGAGCCCTTAAGGTCAGGATGTTAGAGCATTTAAGGCTCATAAAACTGAGAGACACTAATCATCCAGTCTCAAAACATTTCACTGAATGTGGTCAGGGAGGAATTAATCATTTTTCCTTTTTGGGGATTGAAACAGTTATTTCTAAATCTAGAGGAGGTGATCATATCAACCTTCTGGACCGTAGGGAGGCGTATTGGATTTTCACTCTCCAAACGCGCTTCCCTATGGGCTTGAACATTGACTGGCAACTAACACATTTTTTGTAAACATTTTTGTGATAGACGTATTATGGTGTAATTAGTTGGTAATACAGATTAAATAAGACAATTGTCATTATATTGGACATTATGTTCTTATCATTATAACCTTTGAACCTATGCCTTATCATGCAAATATTATGCTAATATGTAAGCTTAAATTGTTCTTTGATGTATCTTGTGGATAATACTTCATATTTTATAATGGTTGTATTTCCCTGGTTCCTATGATTTAGGTACACAATCTGTGTTATGCAGTATGTATGTGTAATATGTCTTTAAATGTACTTTTCTTGCACATTTTTTTAATCATGTCGAGAGGTTTTTATTTTTAACTTTTTTTTGTATATAACTTAGTTGCAACACAGCTAGTTTTTTTAATCCAACTTGTTCATGTTTTTTCTTGATATAATAGTACCCTTTATTAAGCAGTAGTTTAGTTTAATATAGCTTTATTTTGTTTAAATATGCTTGTCCAGTTAGCAGCAATGTATTTTGTTCTGCTGGAATGGTTAATAAAGCTTTGTTATTGTGTTCCTATGTTTGCCCACATCCAAGATGGCCACACTGCCTTTGGTACTTCCTTTTGCCCTTAGATCGGCACTGAGTCGCTCTGTTATGACGTCATCAGGTTCTGATTTTTGGCGCGAAATGGCCCACAGGTAAGAGGGTATATAATGGATGTTATCACATTGTGTTTTATCCTTGAAAAAGAACGCTGCGACGTTCGAAATGCATTGGATGGGTCTTTTGCCACATTAAAGTGCCCTTTTAATCATTTTTTTTGTCCTGGGTTCTTCCTGCTCCGTTTGTGCTGGTGCGCTTTTTGGTCTCCCTTTTATCCGTGGGTACTGGAAAGGTATTAGTAGTACTCTTTTCTTTCATATGTATGCGTGTAGGACCCCAAGTGAGCCTAGTATGGTTCACTCATGGTCACTGATTACACAGCAATCCCGTGGGTATTGGAAAAGGTATTAGGGATGCTCCTTTCCCTCATATATCTGCGTGTTGGGCCCCGAGTGAGCCTATGATGTGGTTTACTCAGGGTCAATAGTTGCACGACTTCAGCAGTTGGCGCAAGCAATTGCTGTTCATATAAAGGTATAATAACTTAAAACACCCTCACTTGAACAGCTATTTGCCTTGTATCCGTGGGTACTGGAAATATATAAGTACTACTCATTTCTGTTTTAGTTATGTGCAGTGGTTGACAAATCACCAAAAAATCTACTCGCCATACAAAAAAATCTACTCGCCACCTAGTACCAAACGTGTGCTGCTTGGGCCAATATTTATTCGCCCGGGGGTTAAATCCACTCGCCCGGGGCGAGCAAATGTATAGGTTTGTCGAACACTGGTTATGTGTGTTGGACCACGATTGAGCCTCATATATGGTTCGCTCAGGGTCACTAATTACACGTCTAAAGCAGCTGACTGACTGCCCGCTCGCTGCCTTCTCATTCAATAAGCAATTGTCTGCTCTAGCGCTGACTATTTATTTAACGGTTTGTAGAAGGTTAGTCATATATCTGCAGGGAAAATTGCCTAAAACTAGCAGAGGCTCTACATTCCCCCATGGATTGCACTTATGAGGATAACTGCTTCTAATAAGCGTGTGAGGTCTAAAAAGTGGCATTATATAAAGCCACTACCGCTCAGTAGTTAAAAATGGGTGTACTCAGATCGGCGATCTGAGACACTTTCTAGTGACGACATCATATCCACCGCCGAAGTACGTTTCGCGCATGGCTTTCTCAAACCTGGAAGTGAGCCCCTGATGTAATCAGGTATATTTAGGGTGAACTGCATCCCTATTGGTTTATATTTATGTCGAATCACGATGGCGTAACTCACCATAGAAAACAAGGTATTTATAAATTCTCTGGCTGAATATCATGTAGAGTTGTCTCAATGTAATTAATGTGTATAGACACTAGGTATGGTTGAGCTTCTGGATTAACACTAATGTATCTTATGTAAATAAGAGAGTGCACACAGTAGGATATTAAGATGTGGGACTGCACCAATATTAATGTAGGTATGTTAATATAGCACTAATTTTCAAAAGGGTGGGTACCATTAATCTGGCACAAACAGATAGACTAGTTATAGGGGGTCCGTTTCCTCTAAATAAATGTATAGAATACAAATCCCTCATTCAGAACCTGGGGAGAAAGGTTCCTTAGGGTGTAAATCCCCCTTGACTCTTTTTTAAGCAGAATATAAGTGTGATACTATTCATTCTAATACAATGCAGTACTGAACATACAAAGTTGCACTAAGTGTGTACTTTTCTTTTTTGCACCGAGGGTCATCCCGTGGGATTTTCCTGAGATGAGATAGCTATTGATATCCACTGCCGTTTAATCACTGGGAGAGTGTGAGTCCCCATTTCTGTTGATACCATGATGTCTCATATTTAAAAACAGATTGCACTATATTATTTTTATTTTTTTCACATATGGTGAAATCTGCGCTCCCCAAACCAGACTTTGTAAATCTACAAAAGGAGATCTGGACCGTCTCAAAAGGGTTGAGCTGCGTTTTCTAAATCCTTATGTTGTTATAACACATTTGCACGGTTAAAATAGTAGAAGAGCACAAATTATTGTTTTATATAAGCATTTTTAGCTATATATAATCACTATTCACACTTTATTGCCTCATAGAGGAGCGCCTTAATCACACCTTTTTTGTATTAATAAATAGATACTTACCTGGAAAGACGTGTCTTTAGAGACCTACGGTGAACCACACTTGTGGCTCAGACTTTGGTGT
Organism: Ascaphus truei; assembly: GCF_040206685.1. NCBI lineage: Eukaryota > Metazoa > Chordata > Amphibia > Anura > Ascaphidae > Ascaphus > Ascaphus truei. The sequence goes on along the minus strand of NC_134487.1, from coordinate 258,700,061 downwards.
ATACACGTATCTGCGCACACTAATCCTGCTGGATCAGATACACAGAGCTAAACAGGAATTTCACCTTTGTTTCAATTCACTAGTTACAATTACATGAATGACGTTGGAAGACTGTTTTGTAACGGTTAGAATCAGTACTAACTGAGGATTAGATACTAACTATACCTACCTGCAGTTACTATAAGCCTTTTGTTTTTTTTAATTCGCCAATTTCGTCAACGTTCATGTCCTTACACAGAGAGGACCATTCGTCGTTTTCCTCAGCATACCTTTATTTTAATTAGAGCATAGCTCTGAATAAAGTTTACATTTTAATATACCTAATTATACACCTATTACACTGTCTCAGGCACCTACCCTGAGCTCCAGGATTCAAGTGTCTCTCTAGTTAATTTAATTAATCTACTGAGTGCTCTCCCATAGGGTTTCTTTTCTCTTCTTAGTCACATTTATGGTCAACCCAGATTGCAGCACCATATATCAATTGGTATTGAGCAGTAGCGAGGGCTATCTTTCCTACCCCCCCTCCTATCCCTTGTTTACATTTTACAATCTAAGTGCCTAAGACTTGGTGCCCCAGCCTTTGCCAAACAAATTGCTTCCGTAGTCAACTCTATCCTGTCTGCAGGCCATATTCCTAAGATGTGGAAAACTGCCAGAGTTGTCCCAATCTTCAAAAGTGGGGACAAAAACACTGTCTCAAACTGCAGGCCAATCTCACTTCTCCCAATTCTATCTAAAGTCATGGAAAAATTTGTCCACTCCCAATTAAGCGATTACTATACCAAGACAAATTTCCCTAGCCAATTCCAATCTGGCTTTCGTCCCAAACACTCCACCGTAACAACCCTGCTAAAAGTTTGCAGTGAAATCCAGTGTGGAATGGAACGGGGACAACTCACTGTGCAGTATTCCTAGATTTTGCAAAGGCTTTTGATACAGTTGATCATGCTATCCTGCTAAACAAACTCCAGAGCTCTGGAATAGAGAAGCATGCTTTAAACTGGTTTCAGTCCTACCTATCAGGTAGATACCAACATGTGTCCATCTCAGGCTCTAACTCCAACCCCCTAGATATCACCTGTGGTGTCCCGCAAGGCTCTGTTCTGGGGCCCCTACTCATCTCGGTGTTCATTAATGATCTTCCCACAGCTTGTAAGGAAGCCTCAATACACATGTATGCACATGACACAATCCTATATGCACACAGCCATAACCTCTCTGACCTTCAACACATACTTCAGTCTGACTTTTTGAGACTCGAAAACTGGATTTCCCAAAACAAACTGTTTTTAAATACTGACAAGACTGTAACAATGGTATTTGGGACCAAGACTAAATTTTGAAAGCTTCCAGCGACTGAGCTCCAGATTAGAACCAACGCTAACACCACCCAAACCCCTGTCACTAGTTTTAAATACCTGGGCTTATGGTTTGACTCCCACTTAACATTCGGGATGCACATTGATACCCTGACAACCAAGACCTATGCCAAACTAGGGGTACTTTACAGGAACAAAGCCTCCCTAAGTCTCCTGGTCAGAAAGCGTATCGCACAGCAGATACTAATGCCAATTATTGACTATGGAGACATAGTATATGGCTCGGCACCTCAAACCCACCTTAGCAAACTTGACACCCTCTACAATTCAATTTGTCATTTTGTTCTCCAATGCAACTACAACACACATCACTGCGAAATGCTCAAAGAACAAGATTGGTCATCACTCGAGTCTAGGCGCAAAGTTCACCTTTCCTGTCTTGCCTTTAAATTCTTTATGGGCAAGCTACCCAGCTATCTGAACAAGCTCCTCACCCCTACCACATGCAGCACTTATCACCTGAGATCAGACTCCAAAAGACTGTTCATGGTCCCAAGGCTCAACAAAGTATCCGGCCGTTCCTCCTTCTCTTACGGTGCACCCCAAAACTGGAACAACTACCAGTTTAAGTTCTTTCAAATCTAAGGCTGTCTCACATTTTAATCTGGTCTGTAACTGTTTCAGACGCCCATAATATATATTTTCTTTATCTGTGCATGCAATGTCTTGTATATAATGTATACCCTGTTCATTTATGTAACTGTATTTGTAACCATGTATTATTTGTCTTAACTCTGTGCCCAGGACATACTTGAAAACGAGAGGTAATTTTAAATGTATTACTTCCTGGTAAAATATTTTATAAATAAATAAATAAACTAGCAGACACTCTTTGATAAAGCGCTATTTCTAGCACGAAAGCGGTCAGAGGTTGCACTGTATACCACCATGATTTCTGCCAAGCAATAAAAGTTATTTTTTAACTTCATATCTTGCTTAAGCCCCAGATTTTTTAGAACTGCTGTGCTCCAAATTTTTCCTGCTTCTGGATCTCCCTCCTTTTAACATACTGTATAACACTTTAGATATGCAACATATTCGCTAAAGTACATAAAACTGTTGAATCTTTTTTTCACAAAAATGTCACACTAATTGTCAGGTTGCAGTCCCAAAATTCAGGTCCCATGATACAACAAATTTCACTAAATTCCGTAAAAAGCTGTAGAAATTGGTAAATCCTCTAAAATTTTGAGCAATATCACTAAAGAAAACATCTTACAAAAATGTGAAATTTAGAAAATATTTGCAAATAAGTGTTGTGATGCAAAATGTCAAGTTTTAGACATCCTCTACATAATACATATGTATTTTCAAATATTAAGAGGTTTTCACAATCAAGCAAATGTTTACAGTACATTGTATTGCAATGTTTATTGGGGGTAGAGGTTGTGGGTGAAGGAGGTAGTTGCTCCAGGGTTGATGGGGAGGCCTCTCGGTTGGGTAGGGGGATGGGTTAACCCTTTCATTACCATAGTGGTTACTACCGCTGAGGTAATGAAGGGGTTAAACAGGCCCACAACCTTCCCGGTAGGCCTAACCACCCATCCTGGGACAACTACCCCTTTCACCCACCCCCTCTTCCCTCAATAAACCAGGTACTCTGGCTTAACCCCTTCATTGCCTTCACGGATAGCACCCCATACCGGAGCTCTGGAGCCCCCCTGCTTCAATACTTATTTTGTATTTGTTATTCAAATAATATAAAAGCCGTGTGATCACCTATTAGAGGTGCACAGGGAGAGTGACTGCTTTAATCTCACTCTTAGTCCGCGTCTCTTGCAGACAAGTGCAGGCCGGTAGGATTCACACAGCGTGAGTCCCATTCAGATGCAGGAAACCCAACTGTGTTAATCCCAATGGGCCATTAAGTCTCCTTACTGAGACCAAGAGCACATGCAAGCACAGTTGAAGAAAATATGGTGCCACAGCCCAGTGCAAACTAGTGAAGAAAATATTATAGTAAAATGTTAAATGTGTTGGATAAAAATATCCACAATCCAGTGTTTAAACACAGTAAATCCTGTGGTGGGGAACTGTAACACAACTTCTTGAGGATATCCTAGGGATAAATCTCCTCATGGAAAGACAAATAGAATCCACATAGTATAATATCGTTTACTAAGATAAAAATAAATTGACAACAGGGAATCTGGAACCTGCAAGTACACTACCCGATCCTATAGCGTTGTAATCGTGGGGGTGTATGGAATGCAGTGGGACTGCTGATTGGTCAGGATACTCTGATGATGATGAGGCTGCTCCTAGTACAGTGTCCTCCGATGAACAAATCCCAACACATTTTGTCAAAACGACTTCTTCAGGGCTTCTGGCTTTGAGGTCTCTTCCTCTATGTTATATACACATGGCAATACAAATCAGACCAATAAGGTGGATGTGGAGCCACTAATTGCACAGAAAACACACTGGTGTCCACTATTTACACAATCAGTATAACACTATATTTAAAACACATACATATTGTTTAATTACACACATATAATAAAAAATACAATTTAAAGAAAAAATAATTATAAAAGGTCCCATGATCCTTTACAGTATATACTACAATTTTCATTACATTCTGTCAAAAACTTGGTGGAAATTGGTAAATTCACTAAAATTTTCAGCTATCACTTAAGCGAACATTTTACAAAAACGTGAAATTTAGGAGACATTTTCAAATAAATGTTGTGATGTAAATTTGCAGAATTTTAGATATCTCTACATAATACATATGTACTTTCAAATAGTAAAAGGATTTCACAATTCAGCACATACAGTAAGATCTGTGAAAAAATAGCAATACAGTTTACACAAGTCAGCAATCAGGTGCTGCTATTTGTATCTATTTTTAATTAATGTCTAAAGCTTCTAGTAATTGTGGCAAAGAATTGCTTAAGTCACTTAAAGTACTGTGTGTCTGTGTGGAAGTCTCTACCTAGAATAAGCTCCCACTCTCTGTTTTTGATTGTGGCTTTGCAGAGAAAAAAAAAATCACTATTTATCTCTTCTACAAAAAAAAAAGTCACACTTTAAATAGTCTTCTCTACTGTATACAAGGCCTAATCCATACACACAAGAAAGAGTAAAACCAGAATAATAAATTTGAACAATAACTTGCAACTCCTGAATCTTGTCCAGATTAGAGATGTGTTTTCTATATTTGCAATAGTTTTCTCTCCTGTGGAATTCGGCTCAAGTTTATTGCACGTCATGCAGTACATTTTGCATTTACTATAGAGTGTTATTTTGAGATAGGAGAGAGAGGAGAAAAGGGAAAGGAGAGAGGTGAATTTGTACAAATATTTCAGAAATTTCTATTTTTATCTATAAAAATGTTTTACAAGGAAGTGCTAAAAATAACGCTTTATCAAAGAGTGTCTGCTAGTTTATTTATTTATTTATAAAATATTTTACCAGGAAGTAATACATTGAGAGTTGCCTCTCATTTTCAAGTATATCCTGGGCATAGCGTCAAGATGACAAATAATACATGGTTACAAATACAGCTACATAAGTGAACAGGGTATACATTATATACATGACATTGCATGCACAGTTAAAGAAAATATATATTATAGGCATATGTAACAGTTACAGACCAGATTAAAATTTGAGACAGCCTTAGTTTTGAATGAACTTAAACTGGTGGTGGATGTGAGAGTCTCTGGTAGGTTGTTCCAGTTTTGTGGTGCATGGTAAGAGAAGGAGGAGTGGCTGGATACTTTGTTGAGCCATGGGACCTGAACAGTCTTTTGTTGTCAGATCTCAGATGATAAGTGCTGCATGTGGTAGGGGTGAGGAGCTTTTTCAGATAGATGGGTTGTTTGCCCAGAAAGTATTTGAAGGCAAGACAGGAAAGCTGAACTTTGCACCTAGACTCAAGTGATGACCAATCTAGTAATTTGAGCATTTCGCAGTGATGCGTTTTGTAGTTGCATTGGAGAACAAAACAGCATATTGAATTGGAGAGGGTGTCAAGTTTGCTAAGGTGGCCTTGGGGTGGCGAGCCTTATACTATGTCTCCATAGTCGATAATTGGCATTAGCATGTGCTGTGCGATATGCTTTCTGACCAGGTGATATCCAAGGGGTTGGAGTTACAGCCTGAGATGGACACATGTTGGGATCTACCTGATAGGTAGGACTGAAACCAGTTTAAAGCATGCTTCCCTATTCCAGAGCACTGAAGTTTGTTAAGCACTTGTTAAGCACTTGTTAAGCATCTGTAGTGATTGAGATCCTTGGTAGTACCAGTTACTTTGTAGGTTTTCCACAAGGTATCCCTGAACTGGTAGAGTGCTATAAAGTCAGTTGTAACCCATGGAAGGTGGGCCCCCCGTACCTTTATTTTGCGTAGTGGAGCATGGGTATCGCAGAGTTTTAAGAACTCGGATTGGAAATAGTTGAGCACAGAATCAGGGTCGGGAATTAAATTGATTCTGTGCCATGGGCAGTTGGTAAGGTCATCCAGAAACTGTTGTGAGTTAAAGTTTTTAAATGTTCTAGTGAGGAGAACTTTAGGGCTTGAATGGGGCGGTTTAATTTTCCTTACACAGTACACAGGTCACTGAAAATATCAGGAAGAATGCCAGAGGATTGCATTCTGCTGGGGTTTGAGGAAACAATCCAGTCTAGCAAGGAATGGTTATTTCAGGTATGCGATTTCAGGTTTGTCCGTGTGGATTTGGAAATGAGTTGTGATAGGTTAAGTGACTTTAGTTGTATCTGGATTTTGTGGTTTTTAGGGTCAATCCAATTGAAGTTGAAATCCCCAAGTACTAGCAGCTCACTCTTTTCATTCAGAAAGGAAATGGAGCCAAGAGATTAGGTGATATCAGTCAGGGATTGTAGAGGAGCTTTAGGGGGGCGGAAGAGGCCAGCGAGCAAGATTGGCTTAGAAAAGGGGAGGCAGATTTTGCCAACTAGAATTTCAAAAGGAGAGTTGTTACACTTTAAATACAATCCCACAACCGGAAACATATAGTACAGTATGTTAAAAGTAAGTGTGTAAAGCCAAGACTTAAGACACAATAAAACACAAAGGGCCAGATACATCAAACTGCGGTAACCTAAAAATGCAGTATTAATCGACGAAAAGTGCGTTATTTTTTTTACTGCAATACATCAATGTTGCACCTCCAAAAACAACAAACTTTTTATTGGACTCCGTTAACAATATTGAACCCGATAATGTATGTATGTATTTCTTACCCATTTTAAACATCTGGTTCTGGCATCACATTTTACCTCACATTTCAAAGTTGGCACATTTAAAGTTAAAACAAACTTTAATTGCCTGAGTACCTATATTGTGTACATGTTATCATGAAGTTGTATGACCTACAGATGCAGCGGCCGTTATTCGAACATTTCATGCGTTGTATACCTCGGAATACCATGTCATGGCGCTTGATTTCTTCCAACCTTACCGCCTTAAGACGAGAGTGCAGAAAATTGCATTTTAGTGTTCTGGTTTTAAAACACCTGAGATTGACACAGTAGCAAAGTAGCACAGTACTGTTCACATTACAAGCCATTCATTTCTGCCACGGATTCGTGAAGAATTGCACCCACAGAAACAGGCCGCGTGAGGGCTGCGTGGAATACAGCAGAGCACATGAAAACGGCTCCGTGAAATGTTCGAATAACGGCCGCTGCATCTCTATAAGCACACGCTTTCTTGAACATAGGCACAATGTGATAAACTGCAATAACGCACATAGTGTGTCACGTCATTTTAACCCTGCTCATAATAAAGATCCCAGTCCCAGGTATGTATTTATTTATTTATTTAGATTTATTTATTAATTGTGGGGCTGCTGTGCGTGAATTTTTTTTATTGTGGGTAGCGGGGGTGGGTGAAGGGGGTATTTGGCCCTTGGTGTGAGTTTAGGACTTGCGGGGGGGTTGCGGGTGCACCTAACCCCTTCACGACCGTAGCAGTTAATACCGCTATGGTCGTGAAGGGGTTAAGTGCAACCGCTACCCCCCCGCAAGCCCTAAACAACCACCGTTGGGGCTAATACCCCCTTCACCCACCCCCGCTACCCACAATAAAAAAAATTCACACACAGCAGCAGCACAATTAATAAATAAATCTAAATAAATAAATACATGAATATAAATAAATAAATTTAAAATACATTTTTATTCATAGCTTTGGTTTTAGGTCTGGGGACCCCCTGCTTCCCGAGATACAGGCCCCTTTATGGGGTGCCGGTATCCCTCTGCTTTGTTTACATGCCGCGGTCACGTTATCGGGACCTTTAAATGCAGAGAGATACCGGCACCTCATAAAGGGCCTGTATCTCGGGGAGCAGGGGGTCCCCGGACTTGAAACCAACGCGGTTCAGCTCCGGAGACCCCCTGCACATCTACACTATGAATAAAAATGTATTTTAAATTTATTTATTTATATTCATGTATTTATTTATATATTTAGATTTATTTATTTATTTTTTGGGCGGCTGCTGTGTGTCAATTTTTTTATTGTGGGTAGCGGGGGTGGGTGAAGGGGGTATTAGCCCCAACGATGGTTGTTTAGGGCTTGCAGGGGGGTAGCGGGAGGGGTTAACCCCTTCATGACCGTAGCGGTATTAACTGCTACGGCCGTGAAGGGGTTAAGTGCACCCGCAACCCCCCGCAAGTCCTAAACTCACACCAAGGGCCAAATACCTCCTTCACCCACCCCCGCTACCCACAATAAAGCGGGCACGGTGGGTTAACCCCTTCATTGCCTTAGCGGCTATCAGCTATGGTAATGAAGCAGCATTTTCTGTATTTTAATAATATTGTGCAGGAGCTTTGATTTGTGGCTCAGGGAAACCCCTGCTCACTGTACAATATTATTAAAAATACAGTCATGCTGCTTCGTTACCGTAGCACATAGCCGCAAAGGTATGGAATGAGTGTTTATTTATATATGTGTTTTATTCATACTGTAGATGTGCAGAGGGTCTCCGGAGCTGAACCGCTGTGGTTTTAGGTCCGGGGACCCCCTGCTTCCCAAGATACAGGCCCCTTTATGGGGTGCCGGTATCCCTCTACTTGGTTTACATGCCGCGGTCACGTGATCGGGACCTTTAAATGCAGAGGGATACCAGCACCTCATAAAGGGGGCTGTATCTCGGGAAGCTTGGGGTCCCCGGACCTGAAACCAATGCGGTTCAGCTCCGGAGACCCCCTCCGTTGTTCACTGCCTGCAGGAACTGACGTATCAAGCGCTCCACGATGGTCTCTCACCCGGTACACACTACCAGTTGATCTTTAGTTCCCACCGGGGACGGTAGATGCCGCGGACCAGCGGATGACGTCACGGGAATCGTCCAGGATACCGGACCGGTACAGATTCTCAGCAGTTTAATAGCAAGCATTGGAAAGTCCTCTGCACACCTTCCCTACGCGTTTCATCAGATTGACGGAGGCAGCATTCTGTTCCAGTGGAGTCACGGAGGGACTACAGCAGCAAAGCAGCGTTTCCTGGTCCTAGGAGCATGAGTATTACTCATACAATGCTTTTAAATGTTTTATGTTTGTGAGTTCATTTTTATTGAGATTTTTGGGAATTAAATATATCGATTTTTGCACAGTAATGCACTAGGATTTGGCGCTTTTTTTCTTATATCTTTATATATATATATATATATATATATATATATATATATATATATACTGCATTACAATTCATGAACTTATGCCATCTGGCGGACACGCGAAGCATTGCAGCCTATTAAATCCTGAACGATTATCAATTAACACATCAACCGCGCGTCAGCCAGGCATGACCCCTGGCTGGGAACGCGGCATGCTCCGGGTGAACAGCGTCGCATTCCAGGAACAAGCCAGGGACAAACCGGTGATTTGTTAGAATAAAGTGTGCCGCAACAGTACCCTTTTCTTATTTATAGTGGTTATTTTTGAGTGCTTATTTTGGGATTCTTTATTCTTCTGTGTTGTCATACACAGGTTAATGTTTTGGCACCCAGTGGGGACATTGTCAATATACGTACAGTATATGTGACAAAACAGTGACATTTATAGAAGCAGATGCTAGAATACCTGCCAAAATAAAGAGGGGGAAAAAACAAAAGAACCCACCCCTGTCGAGTAAGGAGTCATTATAACTTTAATGAAAAATATTCATGATTCTCACAGTCAACATATGGGCAGCTGTTCGCCAGCGCTGTCAAGAAGATAAATCTGTTAGTGATGGTAATCTGCAAATCCTGTGTCATCATGTTAGATGATAGTTCAATGAGAATCTTGATATATGTACTTAATCCTGCCTAGTAATTTACTGTAAAGCAGGGCATACTGTAGGCTTCCTTCTTATATAGCAGGGATGGATAAATCCGTTAGGGTAGAAGCATTCCCACTGACTATTGGGGCCCACATCTGATGCCTTTGTAGTGATTAGTGGGGGCATGAGAGGACTATGGGTTGCCTCATCAACCTGCAGGTAGCCTACTGTATATATTGAACCGAGAATGTAAAAATCAGCACAATAAACATAATTAGCAATGATGATCTATACAAAAATGGTTAATAGAAAAGCTGGGACAATAACTAAAATCCATGCACCAACTGGCACCTGTGATGGTGCTAAAGTTAAAATGTTATTTTCAGGTGTGGTATTTTAAATCTGGCCAGCATCTAATGGGGCATAACCTCATGCTGATTAACTGTTTTTATTTGTTACACAGTACAGTATATATTTAATTTTGATTTATTCTTTCAAAACTATACAGTATATACTATTGATTGTGGGTAGTGTCAACACGTGTTCACTCAAGTATATATTTATTAATTATTCACTATTTCTAATACCAATTTGTTTTATATTTAGCATATTCTTTATCTTGAATTTTAATCATAATATACCACACCACATCACATTGAGGTGTTTCTCTATTTTGTCTCTGAGATAGTCAGCTGTTATCTTGTGTATGTATGTATATCACAGTCTAAAATTATAATGCTGTATGTGTGAGCAGAGATGCCATCTCACTTGTGTCTTCTACTATTCTCTATAGATTTACTAGTCAATCACTTCCAGTTTTGTTAAAGCCATTTGGTTATCTGTTGTTTCTTTCTCTCACTCTCACTCTCTATACAAATAGGTAAATATGTTAATGAGGTACAGTATAAGTGTGTAGAAACATATATAAACCAACAAGTACTGAAAGTGGCCCTAGAATAAAAAAAGGAATAGAACTATGGTCCTATTGGAAGGGATGAAGACCCCTGTCAATCAAGATAATTCCTGCATTGTATGTGTAACGGAATTGCAGTTTGGTTTAAGTGGAGCTGGATTAAGCATGGAGTTATAACCAGGAGGAAAGTTGTGTATTGCTAGCATTAGTGAGTTATTTTTATGTGTGTCTGTGAGCTTTGAGATTATACATTCGGTTAATTTATTTTGATTGTGTGGGTATTGGGAGTTTGTAGCAAACATTTTTACTGCCTGGTTTGAGAGATTGCAATGGGTGTGTGTGATGTCATTGCTTTCCTAACTCACCTGATTGGGGTGTGTCTGTAATTTAAACAGAAATTTGTAACAAATCCTTGAACTTGCAGGCACTGAGATGTGTGTCTGGGTTTCACTTTCGTTCAAGTAGAGTTGAATTAAGTGTGAAGTTAAACCAAAAAGAGTTGAAACAAAAGAGGTTGGAAAAAAAGGTAGTTACTTTGGTACTTTAATCTGTTAGCACTTAATAGGCCACTGTAATTGCAATAATGAGCAGGATTGAGAATTCCACTCAGTACATATTTTGCTACATGTAAATGCACTTGGAGCAGCCGTTCCAGGGAGCATACTTCTGTGTTACTGTAAGTAGTTGCAATAAGGGTGAACAGGAATTGAAACAGAAAAGAAAATCACCTCAAAGTCAGGGTGATTACAAAGGTCCTAATTGCATGCACTCAATACCATTTTGGGATTAGAGATGGGTGATGATGGGTGATCTTTTTTGGCTGATGTGGATCTGCCTCGTTTTGGCTGCTTCCTTGTGCCCAGAGATCACCATGGCAATGCTTTACTAGTCACTAAGGTTGTCAAGGGGGTAAGTAGTTTTATGTTTATATTAACCCCTTTGTAGCCTTTGAGGGTCAGCTAGTTATGTAAACCCATGACTAGTAGGTTACTATGGGGATAAAATATACTGTATTTTAATTACAATGTTATGATCTATTTCGGGTTGGTTTAGCTTAGCTTGCCTATGCATATACTGATGCAGCGGCCGTTATTCAAACACATGACGGCACCGATTTTGAGTACTCTGCTGTTCCCCACGCAACATGAACGCGGCCAATCGCCCCAGGCACCCGCGCTTATCGCGGGTGTTTTGTTTGAATTTCATGGATTCTATTTCTTTGTTTGCAATAAAATGGATGAATTGTAATGTGTACAGTACTGTGCTACTGTGCTACTGTGTCAATTTCATGTTTTTAAAAGCCAGAAAACTAAAATTAGTTTTTCTGCACTCGCCACGCTCGCATCTTAGTGCGGAAGGCTGGAATTCAGCCCCGGTTTCAAATCGGGATTCCGATGTACATGACTTGTTGCCCTCTTTCCTCCACCCTAAGTGAGATTGGGGTGGGTAGGTGTATCTGACTACTTATCAGTGTGATGCTGTACCTGTTTGGCAACCAGGAGGGCTGAGCTTCCGACACGGGGAACCTGGGGTATATACTTACACTCGGTGCAGCGCCTCCACTGATGAGGGATCCCAACGTGGTGGGAGTGTGCCCTCACCAGAACAACCATACAGTAAATACACACAATGTGAATAAACAGTATTTACTGAGCATGAACTGTAACTTCAATGAAACTCTCTTTGCATAACATCAATACATCATTACATGAATAACATTGCATCACCCTGAATGCATACCATCCCCTCACCCACATGTCCCTTTGATAATACTGTGCTTGGACACTTATCCCTTGAGTGTCCACAACAATAAAGAGAGTGTGAGTGTGAGGGATAGCGCTTCCCTGTGTTGGGGCCCGGTGGTGCACTTATTATACTACCTCCCTGATCACTGCTCCTGATAAGGATAATCCTTGGACCTCAGCAGCACCGCACAGTGATCCCAAGCCAAACTGCACTGCGCTGCTCTCTGCAGGAATGGATACACACGCTGACTTCACAGGGGAGGGATCCCCAGCCGGAATGATCCTTACCACAGTCTCTGCTATGGAGTCAGATACTCTTTCTGCACTCAGGCTGCACGCGCAGCTGGGGATCGGCGCACGCAGTCACGTGACCGTGCCGCGCGCACGAGAATGCGCGACGCGTCCAGAAGTGCGGTGCCTACTCAGAGACACGAGTGATCCAGCTGCATGTGCGCGCATGCTCTGACAGCAGAGCGGGAGTGTGCGCGTTCTCAGGCACCAACGTGGGGTTGTGGGAAGCCAACGCTTTAGCACGGGAGTCTGGAAACAGAAACCAGGAACATGGAACATGGGCATGGAGTCCAGAGCACAAGGTAACATCCAAAGAAGGATTGCTTCTTGGAGAACGTCCAGACTTCTTAAAGGCATAGTGACAGAACAGCAAGGTGCAGCGAAACTAAACATAACATAAGGGTTCTTAGTCTAATCCATTGGCCAAGGAATTATAAGCCTGCTACCACGTCAAGGTGAACCCTACTAAGCAGGTACCTACACTACCCGACGGTAAACTAACCTTAGTAGTATAAGAGTGACTTTCCCAGTCCTCCGGAATCCACAGGAGATAAGTAAAGGTCCCAAGGAGGTCCAGGCAGGAACAGTATGTGATGAGTACCAGCAGGCACCATGGCTGGTAGCAAAAGACTAAATGCAAAGAGAAAGTCAAAGAGAGGCTTACTTCCTGTCAGGAGGAAGAGGGCAGGGTTTGCCAGAAAGCAAGATGGCGTTGCTTGCTTCAGAATCCTTAAAGACACAGGATCTTGACTCGCAGCTAGAGGGCGGTGATCAGAAGTAAACAGGTAAGGAAGGGACACGCCGCAGGGGACACTTTTTAAAGAAAGTGTACTTCCATATACTGTATATATGAATACAGGTATGTGTCAAAAGGAGTGCTTGTGTGGCAGTGAAGGGTTTAACCAGGCCAATAATAAAGGTATTACGCCTGGCTGGTTAACCCTAAACCTTGTTGGGACTGAAGTGGTTAATTGTGTGGTCACCGAAAGGCCATCTTTTCCCTATACCATATCTTTACTGTCCCTGTTTTGCAGCCCATAAGCTAGCTGCAGTGTTATGAATGAATGGGAAAATGTGCAAGCTCTATTCGCGACACAAGGGGGAGCATCTAGTGCTGTGCCAAGCGCTATTTGCATAAGTGTGCCTGCGAGTAAGTGGCTGCATTGAAGGTTATCATTTTCTATACCGCAGACCTCTAAACCGCAAAGTCAATTGAATAAGTGGTCTGCGGTCTAGCTGAAGTACCTGAGCACTACAATGTATCCAGTCGTCTTGTTATCTACTTCATGTGAATTGGTGAAGTGCGTCTTAGGTTACCGATCAAAGCCAGCACGGATACATTGTATGCCGGCTTGTAACCCGGAACAATTATAGAAAAACAAAAAGAACGATTCCTGCGCTCCAACCAATTAGACTAAAATAAAATAATATTCTCATGAAAAAGGGTATTTTGTTAAACCCTTTGGCCAAATCATTTGTAAGACTGCATGCCACGTCAAGGCATACCCGTTTAATGCAGGTACCAACACTATATATATGTAATAGTTGTCCCATGGACAGGTGAAAAAAGTATAAAAGCCCTGAAGGGGTTAAATAAAGCATGAGCTTATGTGGGTAGTGCAATTAAAATCTGGCTAAAGCCAGTATCATACTTACCTTTACAATGGAGGTAAACTGGGTGCACAAATTCCCAGGTGTGAATATAATAAAACTTACACATATATATCTCTCTGTCAGCCTTACACATTCACCTACCATTCAATGGAGGGTGATGTCCAGACTGACACTGGGGTGTATTATACCTGCACTAATTGGAAAATTGGTAGGGGCTCAGTAACTGCTATGTAAAGCAGATGAGCCAATTAACCTACCCCTATGAGGTTTCAGAGATACTATATTTAAAATTCCCTATGGGAGAATGCAACAAGGAAAAGGATTGCCTAATATTTGTGAAAACTGTACATAATATCGCGCTTCTCCCTATAGAAGTTTGCTGCAGGTAAAAAGATAGGCCTTAACATATAGAAAAACAAAAATAACGATTCCTGCGCTCCTACCAAACGATTATAGAACGATTATAGGTCAAACCGCAACCCACATCACCGAGCCCATTCAATTAAGTGGCTAACTTGCGCCAGGAAGGAGCTAGCACTCCAATTTTTGGAATACTGTTAGTTGCACATGTAACATGCCCCTACATATTGTTTTTATGTCCCCCACACATACAGAAAGTATATATAAAAATATCATGTGTTTCAGTGGTGGTTTTAAATGTAAAGGCAGAAACCCTTTCCTGCCAGTCCGGCAATTAATCCATTAACATGTCAATATGTTATGTATGAATGTTCTGAGGGATTTTTCATCTGCGCACTTCAAAGTGCACCCTACTAAGTTGGTGCCCCAGTGTCTATAGAAGTCCGCAGATGAAAAACCTCAGAGGCCCTAGGTGTAGGGTGGCAGCAACTTCTGCCCTTTTTGTGAGCTACTGGCAAGTCGGGGATAGGTGGGAAAAGTTGTTCCCACGGGAGGATTGGCTGGGTATGTTAAAGATAGGACCCTTAATCCTATAAAAATGCCTACAGCCAGTCCTAGTCACATTCACCTTTTTCAACCAAGATACGTCCAAGCTACAGCGCCAGCGGTTACGGAGTGTGAGGGGTTAACTACATCGTAACGAAGATCCGCACCCCTCTTCCAGAATTTGTTTGAGAAAACCTCCTGTGGCGCTGAGTCAAGGATAAGAATAGGATTGTAGACAGAGTTCTTCTCTTGGATGATCACCTCAAGAAAAAATTACAAAACCGCTCGCCGTCACGAAGAAACCCACTATTTGGAGTTTCGAAACGCGTTGGAGGTTTTTTGGCATCGCAGGGACACCGTAGCAGTGAAATCTTAGTGGTGACGTCAGCAGAGGAGTTGATCGACCAGACTCTGGCAGCAAGCAGACTCCGAGCATAGAAGGTGATCCTCCTTCAGTGACTGGCGTAATTGACCCCATGGCGAGCAGTTTTCCTGGCGAAAAGACCCTTAAACAAATGCGCATGTCCTAGTCACTTTTGGTGAGTAGGATTCTAATTTTTATTAAGGCGAGCAAGGAGCAAGTTTCAAGATTCATTGTTCAAGTGCTGTGCTATTACTGCTGTGAAGAGCTATGTACATTAATGGCGCTATATAAATAAAGACATACAATACAATACAATACAATACAAGTGCAGAGGCACATGGAAGTTTTTATTGTAGTTATTGTGTTTTTATAATGTATGGTTCAATTGTATCATATTAAACTGCTCTCTTTATTTATAATTCATTGTTTTCCCTGGGTAATGCACCATTGCAGTGTTGTCTGCATGTTTTGTCATTTTTTCTTGAGGTGATCATCCAAGAGAAGAACTCTGTCTACAATCCTATTATTATCCTGCCTCAGCGCCACAGGAGGTTTTTTCTTCCACAATTCCAAGTCTGGTTGGGAGATACCAGAATAACCTCTTTGGGCAGCTCCAGGACTACCTATTGGACTTTGTATCACAGGTTTTTTTTAAATATCATTGTTTGCATGAATGCTATTTTGCACCTATATTTTTCACCAGAATTTGTTTGAGCTTAGGATTCCCGAACAAATCCTGTAAGGACTTTACGAAAATATTCCTTTCGGCGGAGATATAGGGGTGGCAAGTTGCGCCCCTTGCCAAGGATTGTCGCACGGCTCAAATCGCGCACCCACTTGCATGCGTGCAGGGGTGCCCAGAGACTTTGCTTTAAGTCATTCATTCCGTGGACATTTGATTTAGTTTCCCCATCCCTGTAAGTGTTTATCCAGTGTAATTGTGAAGATTTGTGTGTTTGTCTGAAAATAAATAAATTACAATTTATTTTGCCCTTGTTGTGCTCAATCCAGAATCCCGGTATTAATAAAGCCCAGTGTGGGCAACTACTATACCTCTTTACCTAGTTTTTTTTTTATAGTACCAGACAGTGATGCTGATTGTTGATTACTATCTGGTCTATTTCTTCTATACCAGCTTGTAGGTGCCAGTTGGGACGTAACTGTTTCTTTAGTTACCTTGTGTGTATACTGTACCCATTACCAGGAGCAACTAACAGTTAACTTCAGGGGGCTATTAGCATTGCGCAATTATTCCCCAGTCCCTCATTATGTGTACCCAAAGAATTCAGTGGCACACATCGACAACATCAGGTACATTTTCTTAATAAAACCTTTTTACTCCTGTTTTTAGTTTTTTAAATGATATTATTTATCTCTATTAACAATATTTAATTTACATTGGCAGTAGTGAGGCACAGCAGAATATTTGAAATTTATTAAAACTAAATCCAAATAAAAACACAGACAACTTTAATTAGTAATAGCAAGATATATTTTTTTTTTGCAGTGACCTTTTCCCTTTCCCTATGTCATCAGGCTGTGGTTAGGCAGCTTAGCCTAGTTTTTCACTGTCTTTTAATTTGTTCTCCTTTCTTTCTCCTACTGTGGCTTAGTCTAATAAACATGTGCTAATGTCTTCAAGATGCATTTGAAATGTTTTTCAACATTTTCAATGAACTGGGTTTTTCCTAAAAATAAAAGAAAAACCACAAATGCATTAATTGCATTTCATTTAGCATTGTTACCCAGTTTGCAGCTAAAGTTTGGATGCAATTTAGTGAAAACGGCAGTGTAGAAATATTTGCAAAAGTGGAGGTATATAAATATAGTCATTTGCTTATGTGTGTGGTGTAGGAGAGACTGTGAGAGTCAAAGGACTGTGAGTCAGAGAGATACAGTAGTAACAGAGAAGGAGCAAGCGTGAGTGAATGAAAACAACATAAATAAATAAAACTATTTTTTTAGTTATTACTGCCCAAAATAATTGAGAAACTCTTTGATAAATACCATCAAATGGAAAAGGAATATTGTGCAGTTGCTTCAAGTGGGGATGACCAGGGATGATTATCAAAATGAAGAGGATTAGTCATTATCAGTAAAACAGGACTTGTTGCTGATTGGCACCAATAATTACCCACAGTATTTACTGTACTTTATAATAAAACGTATATTTTTTTAGTATAATTTAAAAAATATAATCAACCACATTAATTACAGTACATTATCCATATTTTTTATAAATAGATTGCAAAATGACAAAAAAAAATGTATCCAGATGCCATAATTTATTTAATCAATTCATATTTCTATTATATTCTAAAACAAGAACTAGAACCAAGGGACGTTTGGCAAAATCAGAACCAAACGAATACTCACCCAAAAATGTTTTGGGGCTAAAACTGAATCCAGAACCCGTAGTCAAGTGAACATCTCTAGCAATAAGTCACCACAACCTAATTTATATACATTTTAGCAAAAGGTATACAACTGCATACATTTGATATAAACTCAATTACTGTACTTTCCAGAGATTATAGATAAGGAACAGACAGAGAAGTACAGATGCCACTACTGGTTTTAGACCATTTGCCTTGAGATTTCTGCACTAAAGCCCATCCAATGCTGCGAGATTTCTGTAGCACGCTGCGAGATTTCTGCAGCCAGACTAATGGCCCATCGGATTAACACAGTGGGGGTCCCTGATTTTTAATTGGACACAAACTGTGTGAATCCTACCAGGCTGTGAGTCCCATTCAAATGCAGGGACCCCCACTGTGTTAATCCGATGGGCCATTACAGCCTTCTGTGGACAATCTCATGAGTTACTGTGAGATGTTGCAGATTTTCCTTGGCAAGTGGTCTAAAACCAGCAGTTGCATCTCGATGCCACTTGTAATCTTGTAATTGTATGAGTGGTGTGATAAAGCAGGGGTGTGCAAACTAGGGGTGTTGAGTTTTTTTTGGGGGGGAGGCACTGCGGTTACAGAGGCTCTGCACTCTTCCCCAAGGCATTTAAATTAAATGTTGGGGGACCGCGTGAGGCCTTTGTAACTCGCTTACCACGATTCAGCCAGCTCTGGACAACGCAGCAAAAAAATGACACATGGGGTCATGTGACACCCGTCAGCATGGCAACATGCCATCTAATGATGCCGTGGGGTTAAGTGATGTCACATGACCCTGCGCGTCATTTGATGCTGGCACTATGGTAAGGGGGGCCGAAAGCACTGGAGGAAAGCAGGTAGGGGGGCACAGCACCAGAAGTTTGCACACCCCTGTGTTAGAGGATACATTACTACGTGCATAGTGACACAGGTTTCAAAACTGGTTGCTTTATAGTGTTGTGCTGTGTAATATCAATACTTCTGATGCAGCGGCCGTTATTCGAACACATGACGGCACCGATTTTGAGTTCTCTGCTGTTCCCCACGCAGCATGAATGCGGCCATCGCCCCAGGCACCCGCGCTTATCGCGGATGTTTTGTTTGAATTTCATGGATTCTGTTTCTTCGTTTGCAATAAAATGAATGAATTGTAATGTGTACAGTACTGTGCTACTGTGCTACTGTGTCAATTTCATATTTTTAATAGCCAGAACACTAAAATTCGTTTTTCTGCACTCGCATCTTAGTGCGGGGAGGCTGGAATTCATCCCGCTGTTTCAAATCGGGATTCCGATGTACATGACGCGTGAAGTGTTCGAATTACGGCCGCTGCATCAGTAAGTCAATATCATCTTATCATTATATCTCATATGAAGAACAGCCTCTGAGGAGGAAAGTGGAGCACTGCGCAGGGCTAAAGTACAGGAACTAGCACACCATAGGTTAAAAACTACTTTATTAAGTGACTAGGGGAGACACCAACAGTGGAGCAACCACCCACTCTGACGCGTTTCGGGCTAGGCCCTTTGTCAAAGAGTATAACCCAAATATAAAAAAACACATTTATATACACAATTTACCTAATAGATCGCGTCCTTCACCGGAAGTGACGTCAGCGGAACCAGCCGAGGGTCTCGTGAGATTTACCAGTACAACCGGAGTCTCAGGAGACAAACAGAGTAGATCTCACTGTGCCACCTGGCTTGGAGGACGCGTGAATACATAAACAAGGACAGTGTGTCCGGATCACGTCCGTAACCGGAAGTGACGTCAGCGGGACCAGCCGAGAGTCTCGCGAGACTTGCCAGTATCACTGGAGTCTCAAAGAAACAAATCAGGAGGACCCCACAGTGCCACCTGGCTTGGAGGACACGCCATAACCATCACATAAACAAGTATACATACATAATCAGCAGTCACCCACAATATCAAAAGGCAAGAACGGCACTTGTCTAATCATAAAATGGAGATACAATAACCTCACATAAGATGTAGGGAACAGACTAGGGGGAGGTAAGGGAAGAAAGACCATGCTGAATGTATACATAAGAGTCATAATAAAATACACTTATTTCTTAAAAAATAAAAGAAAAAAGGGGAAAGAAATGGTGGTTGATAGAGGTATATACCCATAAATAAAGCTCTAATTTAAAGAATATGTTAACCTTTTTGTTAAATAGGTAAATATCTCTCTAGTTAACCAACATAGGAGAAAATACTCAATACATACAGTTCCGAGAACAATATAAGATATTGGACGGCATAGATTCATTCAATGTAAACAGTATACATAAGTTATAGACCTGATAAAAATTGTCATGAGTGAATATCAGTAATCTATATGACCTAGAGATATAGAACATAATATAATATACACATGGTATGTGTGTGGTGACAGAATGAAAAAACAAATAATCAATATATGTCATCATGAACCCGGGGGAAACGTTAATATAATCAGCGAGGGATGAACACTATTGTCACCGAGACAAAAAATGTTTCAGTTCCCAATCGGTGTTCATCACTCGCGGAGACATAGATCCCAAAGAATGTATCCAAAACATTTCTCTGCGGTTAAGGATATTCTCCCTATTTCCACCTCTGACAGGTGCCTTAATATGTTCAAGGGCACTAAAAGAAAAATTATTTACATTGCCAGAGGGGCACGCAGAGAAATATCTTGAGACGGGGTATTTTTCACCCCTCTGTTTAATGGATCTCAGATGTTCAGATATCCTTTGCTTTAGTGGGCGTATGGTTCTCCCTATATATTTGCTGCCACAACCGCATCTAAGCATGTAAACGACATAATTAGAGTTGCATGTAATCAATGATCGAATTCTTAGATTTTCTTTAGTATACACATATTTAATCTGCTTAAGTGGAGTTGCATACCTACACATATTGCAATTTCCACATTTCTGAAAACCTCTAATCTTAATATTAGTCTTGCCACAGGTCTGTACCAAACTCGGTGATAAATAATGTCCCAGGGTTTTAGCCCTTCTAAAGACAAATTTAGGTGGAGTTTCAACATATGTCTTAAGTTCTTCATCGAGTTTAAGTACATTCCAGTGCTTCAGATTAATGTTACAAATTTGACTAGATTGTCTACTATAAGTAGATATGAATAAAGGTGTTGAGTCCTTAGAAAATCCATCTCTTGTTCTCTTATTAGACTTTAACAGATCTTTACGATCATCCTGTAAAGCATGGGTATAAGCAGAGTCTATGTTAGATTTACTATAGCCCCTTGATAGAAATCTGTTCTTAAGATCAACAGATCTATCAGTAAAGGCTTGTTCAGTCGAACAGATTCTGCGTCAGTGTAAAAACTGCGCCTTTGGTATTCCCTTAATTAATGAAACTGGATGTGCACTTTTGGCCTGGAGAAAGGAATTACGAGAGTTAATCTTACGATAGAGATCAGTTTGAACGTTACCATCCATAATCTACATATAGACAGACATCTAGATAGTTAATATGATGTCTGTTTGATTCAAATGTGAATTTTAAATTATATAAGTTGTTATTAAGGTAGTCAATAAACAAAACCAATTCCATATTGCTACCACTCCAAATCAGAATCAAATCATCGATGAAACGACGGTAGAAAATAATATTAGATCGATATGGATTGTTGTCCCCAAAAATAAATAAAGTCTCCCAGAAACCCATAAAGAGATTAGCGTATGATGGGGCAAAAGAAGTACACATAGCCGTGCCCTGTGTTTGAAGATAATAAGTGGAATTAAAAAGAAAATAATTGTGATGTAATAAAAATGAAATTGCCTCTATAATGAAGATGATTTGTGCTGGTGATAGTGAAGATTTATCAAAGAAAAATTGTGTGGCCTGAATCCCTTGTGCATGACAGATACTGGTGTATAATGATGTAACATCTAAATTGACCCATGTGTAATGTGTGGACCAAGTGAATGTGGAAATGATGTTAATTAAATCAGAAGAATCCCTAAGATAAGAAGGGAGATCGTGTACGAGTGGCTGTAAAAAAGAATCCACGTACCAAGACAGACCATCTCCCAAAGATCCAATGCTAGAGATGATAGGTCTACCTGGAGAGCTGATAAGAGATTTGTGGACCTTTGGGAGATGGTGAAATATAGGTACAATGGAGTGTGTAACATTAAGAAAAGAGGACTCGTTATCATTTAAAACTCACAATTCCTTTCCCAAGTCAATAAGTGTTAATTATTCAACAAGAAAATGTTTGGTCGGATTAGATCCAAGTTTCTGATAGGAACTCTGATCACCCAATTGTCATAGGTCTTCCAAGATGTAGTTGTCAATATGTTGGAGCCCCTGGACGGGCGTGCAGGGGGCGCACGCTCCCGAAGACGCGTGACCGCGCGTCTATGACGCGCGGCACGCCGAGGGGCGGCCACTAGCAAGCCGGGAAATCTCCCGGCTTGCGGATCTGGCCGCAGAGTGATAAAGCGTGTCGGTAGTGTATGGCACCGCCTTTGTCCGCTTTTTTGATAATTAGGTCTTTGTTCCTTTTCAGACTCTCAAATTCCATTAATTCTTCCCTGGATAAGTTGTTATAATCAGTGGAAGAACAGGTGAAACCCCTTGCCAGGAGCTGTAGGTCCCTGTAGGCGGATGCTCACAGAGGTATGCAAGGGAGACTGATTTTAGTGAAATTAAATAAGCCTTTTATTGCGCCTTTTCCTTAACATCAGGAAACCATCCAAACAAGGGGTAAACAAAGCGTCTATTTACTTGGGAGTATTTCTAGTGAAATACTATGCAGTTCACAACTCCCTTAGATAAGCATGTCTCCTAGCCCCAAACATATAGCATGAAATGAACAGATATAAAAAGTCTTGTAAATAAAAGTCTTATCTGTTCCTTTTGGTTTGGAGGGAAAATCTTCTCTGTCCCTGGTTGCTACCTTTTCTTCAGGGTTTGTCAGCATTCAGGGTTAGAAGTTTCACCTGTGTCTTGAAAGCAGCTCTGCTGTTTCTTCTGGCAGGGCTCAAGACAAGTGTCTCCAATTTCAGCTCAGGTGTGAGCTAAGGTGTCTCTCTTCCTGTCTCAAAAGACAGGCTTTTCTAAGCCATCTAATCAGGCAGGTGGTGTTTGTTAATTGACTACCATCAGTTAACCACCACACTGCTGGATTAGAGGCACATTACCTGAACAGGGATAACTCCCCTGTTACATACCTCCCCTGTTTGTGGGAAGCTCGGGCTTGCCACGGCCAAAGCCCATCCTTCCACTCTCATTCTAGATATCTCTGTGACTTGAATGAGAGTGGATGGAGGAAGACCGTCCTGAGAAGTACCAAATATGGAAGTTTACATTAAATGATGCTATCAAGAGCCTGGGCTTCTCTGCCAGGGAAGAACTCAGCCTACTTACTAAATGGCTGGGGAAAGAATCCATAGAGCATGCAAAGAGGCTGAGGGCAGAAAACGTGAACCACCCCAAGTAGGTCTTGACCTAGTATGGGAAAGGCTAGAGAAGTGCTACGGTAGCCCCGAAGCAGTCGAAGACGCACTCTTCAAAAGAGTTTACGACTTTCCTAGAATCACAGCCAAACACTACTCGAAGCTATGAGAGCTCGGGGATCTGCTGCAGGAGCTTGAGTTTGCAAGAACAGACCAATCCCTAACAGGTCTCAACGTCCTAGACTCAGCTCGCGGAGTGAGACCCATTTTGGAGAAGCTACCCTACAACCTCCAAGAAAGATGGACGTCCCAAGGCTCCAAATGCAAAAGGGAGAAGCAAGTAGCCTTCCCTCCCTTCCCTCCCTTCTCATTCTTCTTGAGCTTCATTCACGAAGCAGCAAGGACAAGAAACGATCCCAGTTTCATCTTAGGTGCGCAGACCACACACAGCACAAGCCACCTGAGGATTGAGAGACCAGTGGCGAGATACGATAACGCTCGAACACCCATCTCGGTCCACAGGACGGACGTATCCCCCATGACCCAAACAAGTACCGACCAGTCGGTCGCTGGAAACAAGAAACCAAGGGAATCAAATAGGGAATGTCCCATACACAAGAAGCCACACCCACTTAGCAGGTGCTTCGGGTTCAGAATGAAGTCCATAGAGGAACGCAAGAAGTTACTCAGAGAATTCAGAGTTTGCTTCAGGTGCTGCAATTCCACAACCCATCTAGCCAAAGACTGTAAAGAGGCCATCAAATGTGCAGTGTGCAAAAGTGACAAGCGCCTAACAGCTCTTCATCCAGAGGCGCTGACACTCCACCAACTCAACAACCCATCCTACATAGCAGAGCATGGCGGGGAGGAAGGAGAAGGAGAGCCAACATCTGTCACGTCTCAGTGCACCGAGGTTTGCGGGAAAGGATGTGACAAAAGGTCCTGCTCCAAAATATGTCTTGTCGTGTTACACCCCTAGGGACAACGTGAGAGGGCTATTAGGATGTACGCAATTATCGATGATCAAAGCAACAGATCATTGGCGAAGACTGAGTTATTCAGCTTGTTCAACGCACAAGACAATGCCTCACCCTACACACTCAGAATCTGTGCATGATTAACTGAGACAACAGGGAGGAGAGCAAATGGCTACACCATAAGTTCAGTGGACAACAGAGTGAAGATAGCTCTCCCCACACTCATCGAGTGCAATCACATGATGGCAAACAGGGATGACATTCCAAAACCAGACGTGGCATGCCATCACCAACACCTCAGAGGAATATTTAATATAGGAACACTATCTATAACCCCTGTATACAGTCCCTCATGTGTAGTGGGAACCAAATAAATAAAGCTATTACTCATATCTTTAGACTGTACCAAAAAATAAGAGTGGGATGAACAGTTGCGCCTTAGACGTAGAAACTGTCCAAATGGGATATTCCTAATGAGATGGGTTGGGTGAGGACTGTCTGCCTTCAGGAGACTATTCAGTGGAGTGCATAATTGAGCATAGTGGTCATTCACTTTGTTCAGATATATAATCCTTTATATGTTTGGATGAGTGTAAAAATAGGGGTTTCCTTATGCTGACCATCTTTTGGTCAGTTTTTGTATATATCTACATTTGCTCCCCATGCAACCCATTCTCTAAATAATGCAGACAGGGAATCCTCACCGGGGAGGAAAAAACAGCGGGCACGGCCGCGCAACAGATAGCAGAGGCTGGGCTGGGCATAGAAAATTCTTTATTGCATCATGGAAGTTTAAAAAAGAGAGAGGCGAAGGAAAATAAAGAATTTTCTATGCCCAGCCCAGCCTCTGCTATCTGTTCCCCGGCCGTGCCCGCTGTTTTTTCCTCCCCGGTGAGGATTCCCTGTCTGTACCTTCATACAGCCTGGTGCACGCAAGAACCAAGATAAAGCCGGATGAACTGTGAAGACAAGTGTGAGTTAATTCATTTATTACCTTTGGAGCATGCCCAGGTATTGTGGGTCATTTAGCAGCGGGACTTGTATGGGGTTTGTGTGGGTTTCAGGAACCCTCCCAGACAACCCTTCATAGTCACCGCCAGAACCACATTCCAACTAGGGGTTTATTTACTCATATGCTCCTGTATACAGTTGTTCTTCCGGATAAAGCAACATATGGTTATTATTCAAGTGGAAATCAGCTCTGCAGCATTGGTTAATTGGGGAAGCAGCACACCCTAATGTTCTCTCTAAATAATGCAGACAGGAATCTTTGTGGAAAAAGTGAAGCACAGCCGGTCCAAGAAGAAAACAATCCAGGGCTGAGCGAATGAATTAAAAATATTCTTTATTGGGGGTGCACAGCATGGTGGCGCAGGGGATATGCCTCTGACATGTTCCGGGCTGAGATAGCACTTCCTCAAAGAGGATACTCTTTAAATGCCATGGTTAAGCACTTTCTCCACCCAGTCACAGAGGTTCTTAGAGAGAATGAGAATCCCTACAGATGGGCCTTCCCATTCTACTTAATGGTAAACAAAGATGGGAATCAATTCTCGCTGATTCCCGGAAGAGTCCGAGAATTTTCTAGGAGCCCTTAGTGTACAAGGCCAGCAGTCGGCGACACCACAATGTTCCCCGAGGCCCAGGAGACCACCGGATGCTTCTCTGCAGAATGAAAGCGAGGACCGCCCAGATGTGCCTGACTTCACTCATCCGACATGCTCGAGATAAGGGATCTTTCATTTTAGCTAATCCGGACTAGTTGGTGGAGGAAGTTGGAAGCTCAGATTATATGACCCGGAGGTGAACTTTCCCTTCCGGCAATGTTTGACATTTTGGCTGTCCCCTGGGATCCCGTTGAACCTAGCCGGGAATCAAAGAATTTAAGAGAAAGACGGCTTTCCTTTAGCCCCAATGTTATTCTTGTTAAAAATTTCTGTGTGATTCCGAACTTTTTCTAAAGTGTTAATGTATACTCCCAGTTATTACGGTTACAAGTTGTACGTTCTATAGGAAGACTGGAAATATTTAACGTAAGAGGTGTAGGTTGATATATGACTTGAAGGTATTATACTGGTTTTCTTCTATGGTTTTCTTGAAAAGGGTTCGCTTTTGATAATAAAGAGGTTTTGAGGATAACAGTATGCAGGAGTCCCTCGATGGACTTTGGAATGCTCCTGAATCCTCAAGGCTTGTGACCACCCCCCTCCCCCTTTTTGGACCTTTTTTAGCCCTATATTTTGGTCCACACAAGGAAGTTAAAAGGTTTTAGAATGGATAGTAAATCCATCCCACCATATATCCTTTGTTGTTGTTATTCTATGTTGTTGTTCTCCTAACATTTTCTCCCCCCCCCCCCCGAAGGTGTTCACCTCCTAGTACCATCACAGAGCTCAGAGGAAGATGCGCCCTCCCTCCTTTAAATTCGACCATAGTAAGTTTTCAAGTTCAGGTAAAGACATCTTCACACCCACACCCCATTGCACACTAAACGCTGATTAGAGAGCGAGTCTTAATCAGTTTCCTATGACTACCCAACTGCCCATAAAAATAGTCTCTTTAAATCAAAAAGGACTAAATTCCAATAATAACACTTTCCGGGAGACTTACCCGTAAGGCTATTTCTCCTCTTTCTCCAAAAAGATATCCCATTTCAAATGGAAGAATTTAAAAGAGACAACGAAGGTAGATTTATAATGGTGAGGAGTCTTCTAGCTGGGGTGATACTAACCTTGGTTAATATATACACTCCAAAAGACCAACAAACCGATTTTCTGAAATCAGTCCTAGAAGAAATTGAGGACTCTTTCTCAGGTGATATAATATTCAGAGATTTTAATAATAACCTGAAACCTGATTTGGACAGATACTCATCACAACGACAAAAAATAGTGAACAATGTATTTAACAAAGCAAAACATTTTAAGAATCTTGTAAAATATTTCCCACTCGAAAATACTTGGCGCATGAAGAATAAAAAACAAAGAGACTATACATTTTATTTCCCCCTCACGATATTTATTCAAGAATAGATTATACCGTATTTCCTCGATTCTAAGACGCATTTTTTTTCCTATTTTCACATGGCTGAAATAGGTCTACGTTTTAGAATCGATGTATTTAAAAAAAAATCAGCTAGTGGGCGCTGCTGCAGATGCCGGCCAGGATATTCACAGTGTGCATGAACAGCACATGGCTGCGATCACCCCCCCTCTCCTCCCCTTCCCTTCCAATGAGGTGCAGAGGGATCGGAGATGTCTGTCAGGGCACATCAACATTGCCCAGAAGCCCCCCCCCCCACTTCCCGAATCCCCGTGTGAGGTGCAGAGGTAGCTGTGTCTCTGGATGTGTTTGTATGTGTTTGTCTCTCTTTGTGTGTTTCTCTGTCACTCTGTGTATCTGTCTCTGTATGTGTGTGTGTCTCTCTCTCTGAGTGTCTCTGTCTGTCTCTCTCTGCAAGATAAGAGATTGTTAGAACATGAGTACAGGAATAAAAAGGTACTTGGTAACATCATAAAAAGGGCCCCTAAATGCAAATGGCTAGTGTGTTTATTTATCCAGGACACCTTACTACCCATCCTGTTTTTACTGCTCTCATGCTTCACTCTTTCGCTGCTTTGAAATCTGGGCAGCAAAAGGGTTAAGAAAAAATCCCTCTGTCTCTCTCTCTCTCTCTCTCTCTGTCTCTCTCTCTGTCTCTCTCTCTGCCTCTCTGTCTCCCTCTCTGTCTCTCTCTCTGTCTCTCTCTATGTCTCTCTCTCTCTGTCTCTCTCTCTCCCCCCCTTCCCTCTCCCCCCTTCCCTCTCATTCTCTCTCCCCCCTTCCCTCTCATTCTCTCCCCCCTTCCCTCTCATTCTCTCTCCCCCCCTCCCCTCTCATTCTCTCCCCCCCTTCCCTCTCATTCTCTCCCCCCCCTTCCCTCTCATTCTCCCCCCCCCCTTCCCTCTCATTCTCTCCCCCCCCTTCCCTCTCATTCTCTCCCCCCTTCCTTCTCATTCTCTCTCCCCCCTCCCCTCTCATTCTCTCCCCCCCTTCCCTCTCATTCTCTCCCCCCCCTTCCCTCTCATTCTCCCCCCCCTTCCCTCTCATTCTCTCCCCCCCTTCCCTCTCATTCTCCCCCCCCCTTCCCTCTCATTCTCTCCCCCTTCCCTCTCATTCTCTCCCCCCTCCCCTCTCATTCTCCCCCCCTTCCCTCTAATTCTCTCCCCCCATCCCTCTCATTCTCTCCCGCCCCCTTCCCTCTCATTCTCTCCCCCCCCCATTTCCTCTCATTCCCTCCCCCCTTCCCTCTCCCCCTTCCCTCTCATTCTCCCCCCCCCTTTCCCTCTCCGCCCCTGCCATCTCATACTCCCCCCCCCTTCCCTCTCATTCTCTCTCTCGCCCCCCGTTCTGCCTGTCGCTCCCCATTCTGTGTCTGCCTCTCCCTCCCCATTGGTTATTGAAGTGTAATGTGACCATGCTAGTTAAAAAATAAACCAAAAAAATTCTGCACATTTAATATAGTGGGATTTTTCCCCCCAATTTTTTTTATTAAATCAAGGGTGCGTCTTAGAATCGATGGCGTCTTACAATCGAGGAAATAGGGTATATTTGTCTCTGCAAATATTTTAGACTGGGTCACCCAGACAAATATTTACCCTATAATATGGTCAGACTATGCTCCAATCAAAATGGTCCTGAAACCACCTTTTAATAGACCCAAGGTGTTTCTATGGTGTTTAAACAAATCGCTTTGGAATCATACAGGGATCAAGGAACAGATAGGGAACATCTTAGTAGACTATTTAAATTAAATAAAGGTTCAGTCCAAAGTCTGTCCACCCTTTGGGAGGCTCATAAAGCCTCCATCAGAGACCAATTTATTTCAATAGCTTCATATAGGAAAAGAGCAAAAAAATTTAATCATGGTAAACTTAAGCAAAAATAACGGTGATAGAACAGGAACATACATCACATCCATGCAGGAAGATATACCAGCTTCTTTGTAAGGCTAGAGGAGAATTACAAAAATTAAGAATGAAAGATACTGAGAAAGCATTAAAGTGGACCCGTCAGACCTATTATGATAAGGGTAACAAGGCAGACAAGCTGCTCGCTAGCAAGTTAAGAGGTGTTTAAACTAAATTGCAAGTCTCAGCGATAGATGGGGTAACAGGGAAATTACACATAATCCTTTCAAAATCGCTCAGGAATTCTCTAAATATTAAAATAATTGGTATAACCTGCACTCATCAGACCCCAATTTTAATATAACTTCCACGGAACAAATAGATAGCTATCTACAGGCTTCCAAACTACCAAAATTGTCAGAATTTAGAGATAAACTGCGAACCCCAATCTGACACGATTACTTGAGGATTTCCATGAAGTCGGAAGATTTCACAAATGAAGATCTCGGAAAGCTTGGCAGCATTAGGTTGTCCCTTCAGGGGGATGAAGGGAGCCTGTTTGGAAAAGCGCTCTACGACCACCAGGATCATAGTTATACCCTTAGATAATGGAAGTTCCACCACAAAGTCCATAGATATATGAGTGCATGGCCGATCCGGAATCGAAAGAAGTTGCAATAACCCTGTAGGTCTATTCCTGGGTGTTTTGGTCCGAGCGCACACAGGACAATTGGCTACAAAGGGTTTAGTATCCTTCCAAAAACCAGGCCACCAGAAGTTTTATTCCAATAGTTCAATGGTCCTCCTTTCACCCGGATGATCGGCAGTTTTGGAACTATGTCCCCATTCCAATACCTTTCTTTGGATGGCTGGTGCGACGAACAGGCGTCCTTCTGGAACCACAAGACCCTCTGGGAATTGGGTTTGATCCTGAACTATATCGTCTACGGAGTCAAAGGTAGCCTCTGAGATGATGCGTGAAGATGGAAGAATAGGTTCGTCGTGATCCACCGCAGTATCATCGAAAAAGAATTGAGCCTGGCAAGTAAGAGATGATGAAGTTAAATCGAGAAAAGAATAACGCCTACCGCGCTTGTCGTGGCCCCAATCGGCTGGCTCCCTTAATGTACAAAATGTTTTTGCAATCTGTGAGTATGGTCACTAGATTTTCTATCCCTTCCAGCAAGTGACTTCATTCCTGTAGAGCCATCTTTATGGCCAAAAGTTCCCAATTGCTCACGTCGTAGTTCCGTTCGGCTGGGGAAAATCTTTTGGAGAAAAATGCACACGGTGCAATCTGGCTTTAGGATTTTTTTGTTGAGATAGCACTGCTCCTGTCCCAACATCCGATGCGTCTACTTCCAGAGTGAAGGATAGAGTTGAATCTGAATGTACCAGAACTGGGGTCGAGGTGAAGGCTGTATTTAGTTTATCAAATGCATTTATCAAATGCATTAACCGCCTCCACAGACCATTTAGAAGGATCCGCTTCCTTTTTGGTTAAGGCAGTGATGGGTGCCAGAATGGAAAAGAAGTTCTGAATTAATCGGTGGTAATATTTAGCAAATCCCAGAAACCACTGGACAGCCTTCATGCTGATGGGACGAGGCCATTCCATAACAGCTTTGACTTTATCAGGGTCCATGGCTAATCAGTTATCTGAAATGATGTATCCCAGGAAGGATGTACTGGTTTGGTGCAATTGGCATTTCTCCAGCTTTGCAAACAGACGATTCTCCCATAATCATTTTAGAACCTGCTTCACATGCTCTGGATGATAGTGTGCTGATTTTGAGAAAATCAGAATGTCATTCAAGTATACGATTACTGCACCGACACACTTTATTCGAGCAAATACCCAGTATGTACCTGGCAGATACCTGGAATGCGCCGCTCCTCACCTCTGACAAGCCCCGTTGCATTTGCCTTCCCAGCCTGGGTTCATGCCTGGCTGACGGGCGGCTGATCTGTTAAATGATAATGATTAGGATTTAATAGGCTGCAATGCTTCGCGTGTCTACCAGATGGCATAAATTCATGAATTGTAATGCAGTATATATATATATACTGTGCAGTATTGCAGCCAGCGGGAATAAAATGCTTCAATCCCTGCTTGGAAAATACCTCAATGCACTCGGGCAGAAAACAGTCACAAACCTCAATACACCCGGGTATACCCGAATTCGTGGGACTAGCCGAGCTCGAATAAAGTGTGTCGCCAGTGTACATATTTGTTGAGTAGGTCCTAAATATCTTGTTCACAAAGTTCTGAAATACGTCAGGAGCGTTACAGAGTACAAAAGGCATAACCAGATACTTGTAGTGGCGATCCTACGTATTAAAGGCCGTTTTCCATTCATCACCCTGGTGAATTCTGACCAGATTATAAGCCACTCGCAAATCTAATTTGGTACAGATAGAGGCTCCTTGCAACCTGTCAAACAGTTTGGAGATGAATGGTAATGGATATTGATTTTTTTACCCTGATTTTGTTGAGTCCTCGCAGAGGATCCGGTACAGGAGAAATGGAGCACAGCAGCAAAAATAGAAGGGCTGCATGGAGCGGTTCTCTGGAGGTTCTCTGGAGTGGATTGGATGCTCCCGGGGAGTCACCGACCCAGGCAAAAGATAGATAGGACAGTTAAAGGACGGTGCGACAGCAGTTCTTCGGACTGAACTTTATCAAAAACATCCTGAAAGGTGGCAAATGTATTAGGAAGGTTGGATTTCACATCCACTGGTATCGATACCCCAGCCAATGTTTGTGATGAAACAGAACAGTTCTTAAGACAATGAGAGCTCCAATGTCTGAGTTGAGAAGATGACCAATCTACTACAGGGTAATGGAGTTGAAGCCACGGTAACCCTAGAATTACATCAATAGTGGGGGTGTGAATTACGTCCAGTCTAATTATTTCCGTATGATCCATAACTGTTTCCAACTATAGCAGAGCCATCTCCAATTAAATATACGTGGGCTTTAGCGGTCTGCCGTCAATTGCCTCTAATCTTTGAGTACGTAATGTTCCCAGTGTGATTCTCCCATCTCTCATTGGGATTTGGCATTTTCTGCTTTGTTAGGACAGCGGAGAGCCTGATACCCAGCGGTACCACAATACATATAGAGCCCGAAATTGCGTCTGCTCAGCTTCTAGCTGGCCAATAGATTGTTAACCCCGAGCTGCATTGCTTCATCTGGATCCAGGGAATTCTCGGTAACGGGAACCGCTGGAAGATTAAGAAAAGAACATGTACCTCCTCGGCCCTGGGACCTTTCCATTCTTCTCTCATGATCCATGCTGATACACAGGGTGATGAGATCCTCCAAATTATTAAGACATTCCATTGCGGAAAGGTCATACTTTAGATTCTCTGTAAGGCCCTGCCAGAAAACTGCTGCTAGTGCTTCGTAGTTCCATCCAGTGTCTGCTGCAAGGTTCCGAAATTTGTCGGCGTAGCGTGCCACCATCCGGGTGCCTTGAGATATATGCAGGAGGGAAGAAAAGGCCATTACCTGGCATCCTGGAGTGTCTAAAAACCTTCGGAGATCTTCAGTGAAAAGAGATAGGCTACTCGTGAGATTCGGTCATCTCTCCCAGATAGGAGAAGCCCACGCCAGGGCGTCATCAGTTAATAGCGTTATGATATAGGCGACTTTAGAACGCTGAGACACAAAACGAGAGGGAGAAAGTTCAAATTGAATAAAATATTGGTTTAGAAACCCACGACAGCTGAGGGGATCTCCGCCATAGCGATTAGGTGTGGGGAGACGGGGCTCACAAGTGGCGTGAGAAGCACTTAGTGTTGGGACATCCACGAATAGGGGAGTAGGTTTTACCACTGCACACAGTACCAGATCTGCATTTGGCAGTACAGCGCGGTGGATTTGCTCCATCCGGTTGTTAATATTATGTAGGTACTGCTGCATTTGTTCAAGCGTGTCGGAGTGCAGGGTCAGAACTCTACCCACCCCAGCAGGGTCCATGTTTGTGGACTATAATGGGTGCCCGCCACAAACTGGATGGAACCGCGAGGCAGAGGTGGGGATACAGAAACACCCACCTGAGGCCACGAGGTCGCATCCGGAATGCAGAGTCATGGTCATGGATCAGGGTTGAAGAAAGGAGAATCGTTGTGTTACTTGCTGTGGTCGAGGTTAGGAGAAGGTATGGATCGTTGCGGTCACTAGACATAGTCAAGAATGGTGGCGGTGCCTAAACTCACAGGTCTCTATGACCCCGAATATTCCTGTCAGCTACCGCAACTGCAAGAAAATTCTTGCGGATACAGTGAAGCTGCTTAGGTTTCAAATAAAGATGGAGGCCCCGGTATCCCTGATGGGATGGAGTCATCCCAAAAAAAAGCACAAAAAAAAGTGGTGCTTCACTTACCGTGGAAGGAACAGACACTTCCGCAGATCTCACGGAGAAAAGGGGGGTAAGAGATGTCCTGTAGCCTAATGAAAATGGAGGATTTGTCACACGGAGGACAGAATATCCAGAGTGCCCAAGGCATAAGTTGTGTTACCCAAAGAAGTGTTTGTCTAGTGCTAACAGTGAGGAACCCTCAACCAACCTTACCAGGGAATCGGAGCCAGAACCAGTGAGTGACGATTTTTACACACATTGTTTGTGCTCTCTTTCATGATGCTGAGTTTTGTATATTTTTATTACTGTATGTTCATTTGCATGTCTTAGACAGGTCTTAGATATATACCTAAATGACAGTGGTGATTACCTAGTCTAGTCTCAAACCTGCTAGCCATTAAGACCATCCTCACACTGATGATGCACATCAAGGTTGAAACATGTATGTGAGTGGGTCTAATGGCTTTGCATCTCACCCCAGCCTCTGTCTAAAAGCTGTGTTTAAAACAGCATGCATTGTCTTGAGGATTGGCTTGTGTAATACGAGCTTGAGACAAAAGGTGGCACTGAGTGCTCATTTGCATGTCATTTCCCAGAATCCCTTGCTGCAGTGGAAGCGCTGTATGCGGGGTGACAATGGGGAAAGACAGGGTTGCAGACCTGTCTAAGACATGCAAATGAACATACAGTAATATTTACAGTTGCTATATATATATATCTATATCTATATCTATATATATAAATATATATATATAGATATAGATATAGATATATATATATATATATATATCTATATCTATATATATATATATATATATATATATATATATATATATATATATATATATATATATATATCCTATGGAGACGCTTCTGTGGTTTGCTACCTACATACTGTTATCCTTCTGACTACCCGCTGGTATTCCTGACATCTAGTAAACAGGAGATTCTCCCTGCTGATTGGCTCACACATGAGCTCGAGCTGGGTAATGTTTACATGCTACAGTTGGCTGTCTCAATTAGGGCACGTCTTTCTGCTGTGTCTCTCTATGGCAACATAGGATGCTCTTTACAGTTTGTCTGATACATGCGCACGAGCCGTGGCGCATGCTCTTTGTAGCCTTTAAAAACAAATAAACCGGCGCCTCCAAAAAGAAATATGAATATAGCCTGATCAAATATAAAGTCCAATACGGTTGGGATGAAGTCCAAGGCAGATACTTCAATGAAGTCTCATGGAAAGACAAACAAATAGGACAAAAACAAAAAAGAAAAAAAGAGAAAAAGATCATAGTGCAACTAAAGACAACTTAAACAAAAAAATCACTGATAAGGTTGACAAGAAAATAATTACAAATTTAATGCAAATGAATTAAAATATATATAAAAACAACAAACTCTTGAATGTTGGGCTAGAGACACTATAAAGCGATGACATCCGGTAGGGATAAAATTGAAACCCTACTTACAGCAAAGCTGATGATAATAAGCCCGTAGCACAGTGTCCTGTTCCGAAAACCGAAGCCTGGTAGGTAGATGTTATAACTCAGCCTCTAGAGATCCACGATGCTGGAAACTGCCTCTGCTAACACACTCACGGATGTGCTGATGTGTGGGGGGTGACACAGGTGAAGACCTGGACCCAGTGCTGCTGAGGGATTCGCCGAGGTGATACACGCAGACCAAGAGGTCTCGCGATAGCTCGGTGGTCACCACTTGGCGCAGAAGCAGGGGAAGTACCGGACAGAGACCGGGGAGCTCAGAGAGCTCAGGCAGGGTATAGGGAGGACAGAAGGGCTACCGGGAGAGAATGTCAAAGTCTCTGCCAATAAAAACCACCCTATGCATTTTGTGACGTCAGTCACTTCGTCGGGGGCATGATGGGAGTGTAAAGTGCCAGCATATTTATACTAGAGCACTAATTGACATATTAGCATAAAACAAAGGCATAAAATGAAACCATAGACAAGTCAACTCATAACAGTGATAACATAAAACAAAAAATAACAAAACATAAGTACATACATTTAAAAATAACAGTAACATAAATGCAGAAAAAGGGACAAAAATAAAAATAAAATCAAAGCCATAAAAAACCTACTCTTAAAGACACAGTGTAAAAGTAAATGAAATACATTTAAAAGACATTCAAAAGACCCCAAAATATTAGAACTGCCAATACCAATGGACAACAAACAGCAATGGAAAAGGTTGTGCACATATCGCAAATTAAAAGACTCATGGTAATAAATTACTTCACCAAAAAAGCAGATAAGTAGAATTCAATATTCAGACCGTTGGGAGATAATGTTTTAAGTTCATATATCCAATATGACACGCGTTTACTTATGCCATTAATTTTATCTCCCCCTCTCCAATTGCCAGGGTATCTTTCAATAGCTTGGCATTTAAGACCATTGGGGTTTTGTTGGTGATGGGTCAAAAAATGATGAGATACACTATGTGTGGTTAGTCCTTTTCTAATATTATACATGTGTACGTATATGTGTCTTTGGTAAGCCCTTCCCGTGCGGCCAACATACTGTAACCCGCAGGGGCACTGTAATAAGTAAATAACATATACAGAATGACAGCCAATATATGAACGAATATTATATATTTGACCAAACTTTTCCATTGCTGTTTGTTGTCCATTGGTATTGACAGTTCTAATATTTTGGGGTCTTTTGAATGTCTTTTAAATGTATTTCATTTACTTTTACACTGTGTCTTTAAGAGTAGGTTTTTTATGGCTTTGATTTTATTTTTATTTTTGTCCCTTTTTCTGCATTTATGTTACTGTTATTTTTATATGTATGTACTTATGTTTTGTTATTTTTTGTTCTATATTATCACTGTTATGAGTTGACTTGTCTATGGTTTCATTTTATGCCTTTGTTTTATGCTAATATGTCAATTAGTGCTCTAGTATAAATATGCTGGCACTTTACACTCCTATCATGCCCCTGACGAAGTGACTGACGTCACGAAACACGTAGGGTGGTTTTTATTGGCAGAGACTTTGACATTCTCCCCCGGTAGCCCTTCTGTTCTCCCTATACCCAGCCTGAGCTCTCTGAGCAACCCGGTCTCTTCCCCTGCTTCTGCGCCAAGTGGTGACGTCACCGAGCTATCGCGAGACCTCTTGGTCTGCGTATATCACCTTGGCGAATCCCTCGGCAGCACTGGGTCCAGGTCTTCACCTGTGTCACCCTCCACACATCAGCACATCTGTGAGTGTGTTAGCAGCGGCAGTTTCCGGCATCGTGGATCTCTAGAGGCTGAGTTATAACATCTACCTACCAGGCTTCGGTTTTAGGAACAGGACACTGTGCTACGGGCTTATTATCATCAGGTTTGCTGTAAGTAGGGTTTCAATTTTATCCCTACCGGATGTCATCGCTTTATAGTGTCTCTAGCCCAACATTCAAGTGTTTGTTGTTTTTATATATATTTTAATACATCTTAATATATAAAATCGAAAGGTTAGTGCTATCTGCGGTGAATCTGATTGGTCCGTGGCCACCCCGACTATAATTGGCCAAGAGGTACGCCCCACTGTGACACACACATAGACACTATGTCCGCCCTCCCATAGTCAGCCTCACACACGACTCTCATTGGCCAAAAGGTACAGTGACATCACTGACACACACCTCCTTCACTCTCACACACTTGCACTGACACCATACACCCACAGAACCCCTGAGGACTCCTTGGTAAGTTTACATGTCACACTCTCACCCCTGTCCACACACACTCACACTCAACCCTGTCTACACACACACAGTCACTGTCATCCCACACACACAGTCACTGTCATCCCACAACTCTGAGTCATGCTGTCCCCCCTGTGTACACACACACACACATCCCACACACTCACACTCACCCCTGTCATCCCACAACCCAGTAATGCTGTCACCCCTGTGTACACAGTGTCATCCCATAGCTCAACGGGCGGCCGACAGTCCCTGTGCACATGGCCGCTGTGCACCGCGACACTCCCTGAAAACACTCATGCTATGGCGTGCGTTTCAATTTGTATAACAAAAATGCCCGCCCCTACCTTCATTCTCCCTCCGCAACAGCCGCCCAACTGTATCTGTGCACATGGCCGCCGTGCACCGCGACACTCCCTTCGCACACTCATGCTATGGCGTACGTTTACATTTCTATAAAAACAATGGCTGCCCGTACCTTTATTCTCCCTCCGCAACGGCCGCCCGACAGTCCCTGTGCACATGGCCGCCGCGCACCGCGACACTACCTGCGCACATTCAACCCACATTCTCCCTCCGCAATGGCTGCCCGACACTCCCATATAGCCTACGCACACACACGACGACACTATGAACAACACTCCCTGTAGCCTTGCACTCTCCCTTTATGCCTTACTACAAATATATATATATGAAAAAAATGCTGTGCGTTTACATTTCTATTACTACAATTCACGCCCCTACCTTCACCTACGAACTCTTTATTATGTTTATAAAATGGCCGACAAAGGAACTTACAATTCAAATAAATATATATGAAAACAATGGCGTGCGTTTCAATTCCTATTACTAAAATTCCCGCCCGTACATTCACCTACGCACTCTTTATTAACTTTCTAAAATGGACGACAAAATAACTTACAACATCTTCAATGTGACGCTTTGCAAATAACCGCCAGCCTTCACCTACGCACTGTAAATTCACTTTCTAAAATGGCCGACACACGCAATTACAACATGTACATTACACTATGTCCCGCTTTGCCAATTTTCAATTCTTTCCATTCTTGCAATTATTTTATTTATTTACTTTATTAAATCGTCGCAATACTAATTTGCATTTACATTACTACTACCACGTTCACAACATCTCCCGCTTTCTCTATGTTCGCGATCCTCTGAAAAAATATACATCACCATTTCATTTACCTGCAACATTCATACTCTATTCAATACATTTCTTCATAAACTCTACACATTTATACCTTCATTCACACAACATCAACACATACATTACATACATACATTCAACATAATTCACGCATCAACTACATACATTACCATCACCATCTCCCTCTGCGCTCCGCACGGCAATATCTCTATGCGCTCTGCAGACATAACCTCCCTCCCCGGCGCTCACTCACCTCAGCCGCTGTCATGTGACAGTGGCTTCTCCTCCCACTGCGGGTGGCCGCGCACACACTGCCCGAAGCCTCCCCAGTGTTCCCCTTAGCTCAGCCTCCTGTCTCCCGGTGTGTCTCGGTCTCTGCGCCGCTCCTCCCGTCTGACAAAGCTCAGGCCTCTACCTCCCTCCTTCAGTCAGCGGCCCCGGGCAGCGTAACTACAAGCTGATTGGCTGCCGGCCGGCAATGTCACGGAACAGCCAAGCAGCCCTGTCGCGTCATTGGCTGATTTCTGAGCAGAGAGGGGGGGGTGGAGCGCCCATCACCTCCTGTCCACTGCCCCCCCCCCCCCTCCAGTCCACTGTCCCCCCCCTCCCATCCACTGCCCCCCCCTCCTGTCCACTGTCCTCCCCCCTCCCGTCCACTGCCCCCCCCCTCCCATCAACTACCCCCCCCCCCTCCTGTCCACTGTTCCCCACCCTCCTGTCCACTGCCCCCCCCTCCAGTCCACTGTCCCCCCCTCCCATCCACTGCCCCCCTCCTGTCCACTGTCCTCCCCCCTCCCGTCCACTGTCCCCCCCTCCCGTCCACTGTCCCCCCCCTCCCATCCACTGTCCCCCCTCCCGCCCACTGTCCCCCTCTCGCATCAACTGTCCCCCCCTCCTGTCCACTGGCCCCCCACTCCCGTCCACTGTAACCCCCCTCCCATCCACTGTCCCCCCCTCCCTCCCATCCACTGTCCCCCTCCTGTCCACTGTCCCCCGCCCTCCTGTCCACTGTCCCCCCCTCCTAGCGGGAAATTTAAGTCACGGGCAACGCCGGGTCTCTCAGCGGTGTCCCCCTTCCTGTCCACTGTGTCCCCCCTCCTGTCCACTGTCGTCCCCTCCTGTTCACTGTCATCCCCTCCTGTCCACTGTCGTCCCCTCCTGTCCACTGTTGTCCCCTCCTGTCCACTGTTTACCCCTCCTGTCCACTGTTGTCCCCTCCTGTCCACTATTGTCCCCTCCTGTCCACTGTGTGTCCCCCCTCCTGTCCACTGTGTGTCCCCCCTCCTGTCCACTGTGTGTCCCCCCTCCTGTCCATTGTGTGTCCCCCCTACTGTCTACTGGGTGTCCCCCCTCCTGTCCACTGTGTCCCCCCACTTTTGTCCACTGTGTGCCCCCCTCCTGTCCACTGTGTCCCCCCTCCTGTCCACTGTGTCCCCCCTCCTGTCCACTGTGTGTCCCCCCTCCTGTCCACTGTGTGTCCCCCTCTCATGTCCACTTTGTGTCCCCCCCTCCTGTCCACTGTGGGTGTCCCCCCTCCTGTCCACTGTGTGTCCCCCCCTCCTGTCCACTGTCCCTCCCCCCTCCTGTCCACTGTCCACCCCCCCTCCTGTCCACTGTCCGTTACCCCCCTTCCTGTCCACTATCCATCCCCCCCTCCTGTCCACTGTCCGTTCCCCCCCTCCTGTCTACTGTCCGTCCCTTCCCTCTGGGGGAGGGGGGGGGGTGAACGGAGAAATAGGGGGAACACAGAAATAGGGGGAGAGAAGGGAGCGGGAAATTTAACTCACGGGCAACGCCGGTCTCTCAGCTAGTTTGCATTAAATTTGTAATTATTTTCTTCTCAACCTTATCAGTGATTTTTTCTCTTTTTTTCTTTTTTGTTTTTGTCCTATTTGTTTGTTTGTCTTTCCATGAGACTTCATTGAAGAATCTGCCTTATTGGACTTTTGTATTTGGTCAGGCTATATTTATATTTCTTTTTGGAGGCTCCGGTTTATTTGTTTTTATTGTCTGTATTGGTTTGTGTGAACCTTTTTTCCTGGCAGCCCCCACTTTAACATTTAAAGTGTGTATATTTTATGTTAGTCACCTATGTGTTACTATTTGTTATTTTTAGCATTAGCGCTGTTCCCACTGCCCTTCCCCTTTATCTCTTTGTAGCCTTGCTACTCTGGGGGCATGTTTCTATTGGACATTGCTGCAACCCTGTTTTCAATCCATAGTAATTAGGGGCTGTCCCAGCACGCTGCAGCAATGTCCTCCAACCAATGAGAACATTCATTGCACAAACACTCCAATCAGTGATGTCACACACTGTTGCGTACTTCAACACGGGTCTCCAGGCAGTTCAATCAGCAGCTCCTC
Organism: Ascaphus truei; assembly: GCF_040206685.1. Classification (NCBI taxonomy): domain Eukaryota; kingdom Metazoa; phylum Chordata; class Amphibia; order Anura; family Ascaphidae; genus Ascaphus; species Ascaphus truei. Next base: position 258,659,317 of record NC_134487.1, on the reverse strand, counting down.
ATCAGCAGCAGGAGTATCAACAGTGAGGTGGACCGAAGAACTTTTCAGTTGGACCTTTCCAGATACAAGTGCAGTATACATATCTCCTGTTGACTCTTTATACCTATAGGACATTGCACGTGTGTGCCCATACACTTTATGCTTATTGTTCATTAGCATTAGCTGATTGTGTTCAGGTTTATTTTTGCATGTGGGAAAACAGGACATAGGGAAGTACCTTTGGTCCTCCTGACCTTAGGGAACAGGCCTGAGGAAGGGGATATCACCCCGAAACGTTGCCCCCCTATTTTTTCCAGATCCCCTTTATTCTTTCCCCGATGTGTTATTCCCTTGTCCTTCTCTCCCCTTGTATTTTCACTTAGAGAGTATTTATCACTATTTGTTACCTTTGGTTGCTATAGTGTATGACACTGTTCCATGGTTTTGTTCATGTGCTTTCACAATTAAATTTGTCATTTTTTGGCATACACTGGCGACACACTTTATTCGAGCTCGGCTAGTCCCACGAATTCGGGTATACCCGTGTGCATTGGGTTATTTTCCAGGCAGGGATTGAAGCATTTTATTCCCGCTGGCTGCAATACTGCACAGTATATATATATATATACTGCATTACAATTCATGAATTTATGCCATCTGGTAGACACGCGAAGCATTGTAGCCTATTAAATCCTAATCATTATCATTTAACAGATCAGCTGCCCGTCAGCCAGGCATGAACCCAGGCTGGGAAGGCAAACGCAACGGGGCTTGTCAGAGGTGAGGAGCGGCGCATTCCAGGTATCTGCCAGGTACATACTGGGTATTTGCTCGAATAAAGTGTGTCGGTGCAGTATTCCCTTTTTCAATTGTTATTACATAGTCAGGGAGTGCTGGGAACCCCCCCCCCCCCCCCCCACCACCACCACATTTATCCTTGATCTTTTTGAGGAATAAAGATCCTCCTCATTCCGTGAGCACCCCGAATCCCACTCTTCAGTCTCTGAGTTCTGTCTATCTCCATTTTTGTTTACAGTCTCCATTTAATGTACCTCTGCACACATCTCTTACAGTCTCCCTTCCGTGTTAAAGACTTGTGTTTCTTTTGAGACTCTTAGATTACTTAGTACAGAGATAAATGTGCAATTAGTTAATCGCTAAATATTATGCTATTTATTTTTCTGACACTTACAGTATGCTGCCCACTTACAACTTGTGCCCTCTAGACACACAAATAGCTATATCACAGTAATGAATTTATAGTATATCAGAAACACTGTGGTTTTGAGTGGCATAGTTAATTACTGTAATTCGAGAACATAAGAAACATGCTGTAAATTTTGAGAAAGCAACATTATGATTTTCAAACATGATACATTGTAATTAGCATGGTATATGACAAGTATATTAAATGTAAATGTGCAAGTTACAGTAGTTAGGAAGTCGTTCATTTAAATATATAATTCTTTGGGAAAATGTCTATGCAAATCAGTTCATTTTACCAGAAAAAAATGAGATAAACTTTTTTTTTATGGGTAGGAGAACTACTGAGTTTGTTCTTGCTCATTGAGCAGTCTGTCATAACACAAGGTCACAAACTCCCTCCCTGCTGAAGCACCTCTGCCAATGAACCAGAGTCTGAAAAAACCCTATAATTACCTGCTACTTACCTACTTTTCAGTGTTAAATCCGGTACATCTGTGGAGGAGATCACCAGATCTTGTATGTGTCTCATAATAGAGGGCCTGTCTCTGCTCTGTAAAATCCAAACACATTTAACTTGATAAATACAATATTATTACCAGTAAACTGTCTGATGTATTGGACAGTGTTTTATATTAAAATGGTTTTTGTTTAGAGACCATAAGCAAGGAATGCATGTCATTTTTAAAGTACTTAATTGTAGCCTTCTCAGATTCCAAAGTTCATGTTGTGTAGCTTGACCCACTGTATTTTACAATTGCTAACCTACACTGTATCAATAATAGACGAAATGGAAAATCAGAAATACCTGATTGAAAATCTTAAGATCAGTATGAAATTGTGCACGGAAACCTAAGGGACGCCTGAGCCATAAAGATAACAAAATAGTTAAATAATGCTTTCCTGTACTCAAAAAGGAATAAAAAATCTACGAGATCAAGGTAGTCAATGAAAAGGTATACATTTTACCTGTAGTATCAAATATAAAGATATGGTAAGTGGACACAGCATAGAGCTGTTATCAATAAGTATGATAGTAGAAATAGATAAGTACAAATACACATCAATAGTTCTCACAGTGCTTAAGCAAAAAGTAGTTATGTCACAAATGGAGTATGCCATACATAAATATAACAATGAAATGGGATGAATGTGTGATAAGCAAGAAGACAATACTTATCCACAGCTCTCAAGATACTGAGCACAGCAACCAAACAAGAGTGGCAATGTGAAGTGGTGACGTAAGATATATGTACAGTAGCGCAGTTTCCCCAACCCTATGGGAGATATGGCGGCTACTGTGTGTGTGGTGCGTTACCTGTGGCTCACAGGAGGTTGATCCTCCGCTGCTGGGAGTCTGAGGTGTGCCTGATCCATCTGGTGACAGCGCCTCAACCTGTGCGGGATCATTCTATGTTGAATAACTCCGTCACAGGACCAATGCAATAACACACACAATGATATAGATAACAGTTTACTGCATGCATATGAAAAAGGAAGAACAATATACCACCCACACCAAATAGGCTACACATGGCCATAACCCTCAGTGCCCTCCAACACAGTGTCCACAATGGGCACCCAACCACCCTGGTGTCCACAAGAGTCAACCCATCCAAAGTGTGTGTGACAGTGCTGCCCACAACCGCGTGTTAAAGTTGGTGCACTTGTAGGTGTAGATGTGATACTTGCCGGGTAATCCAGCACTCGGAAGTGCCAACTGAAGACAAAGGGAAGCTGTCTGGTCCCACACTGTCGTCGTCAGCGATGAGTCCGCTTCCACATTGGGGTGGTGTCCAGCTGGATGGTCCCACTGTAATAGTCTCTCTCTGTGTATGTGATCTGGTCACAGACCATCAGATACCAGTCCCTGCCGCATCCTGGCTGTGTCCCTCATGCTTGTTGCTACAGGGCAATGTCCCTATCTACTGGGATGGTACCTGCAGCAGCCACAAGCTAATCAGGGAGTAGTGACCTAGCTGGGGCCTAGCTGGGGCCTAAGGGGTTCTCTGGCCTAGTGCAGGGGTCACAGACACCCTGCACACACACACTACACTCTCCTTCTCCCAGCTCCCACTGGTGTGCTCCTCAGCGCGTGAAAAGTAACAACCCTGGTCACAGGGTAATCCGGCCACGCAATTGGCTGCTTGCCTGCACCTGACTAACATCTCCAGGGCTTTCTGGGAGCTGTAGTTCCCGTGGAGCCCTGTGCCTTTAATGGCCGCAACTAGCAGGTCCTTTGTGCATGCGCGATCCCACTGCGCATGCGCACGCATACTCAACATGGCAGCGTCATGCAAAAGGGAGCCGCCGGGAGCCTTCAGTGACTCAGTCGCCTCCCTGACACTGCCGCAATGCTCTGTTGGTTTCCTCGCTGTAGCGGAGGTAACCAAGGAACCGGGGGCGGGGGGACCATGGGACCCAGGCTATATATAATTTTCAATAAAATAAAGAATAAAATCACTGAAAACACCAGTTAAAAAACAAATGATGTATTTACAGAAAAATAAAGGGGGACAACATTTTGTGGGCTGACCCCATCTTCAGTCCCGTTTCTACTAATAGAAAAAAACAACAGTAGTTCCTTAGGCCGCGGACATGGTAATACCAGCCGCGCTCCTCAGCGCTCTTGCTCAACCCCGCCTGCTCAAGAAGGAGCTTTTTTGCGTCCTGTCTGACGAGGCAGCGAGCGCGCTTGGGAGGTGGGACGGAGGTGGGGTGGAGGCATGGCGGAGGCGGAGCAGAGGTAGGTGGGGGGTGGGGCTAGTCCTTCGTTCCCATTGGCTGTTTGCAGTCACGTGACAGGCCCTCCGCTCCTGTAAGCGCGAAAACTTAAATTAATCTGTCGGCTGCAATTCAGCACGCCTCCGCATGCGCCTGCTAAAGCAGCACACAAAACAGATGCAGGAGGTAAGTGTGCAGGCTTAGCATGGCTCAGCACAGTATTTTTTACCATGTCCAAGGCCTTAGTGAGACAAAAGGGAATAAAAATACAGATTTTGCTTTCTTACGTAACCAAGCAAATACCTCTTACCTGTAAAAAGTTGAACTAGCAGATAATTGGTATTCTCTGTAAGGTATGATAATGCAGATGACATGCATGAAAAGACCATTGACTTTAATGGTGCTTTTCCTGTGATACAGAAAAAAAGAAAAAGAACAGCGCAAAAAAAAAACCTCATAGTGTAGTATATTTATAAAAGCAATTTATAAGTAAAGGGTGAGTATTGCACGTACATCAATTAGATAATCACACAGCATGACATGTTTGGGATATGTTACCCATCTGTAGACAGCAAATCACAGTCGCGATGCAGGACTTGAAGATCTTTCTTCTGATAGCAGGGGCAAAGGGTCGTGGAGGTCAGCTCGCTATTGGAAATCCCTCTCAGTCCCTGGCGGTATCCGTGGACTTATCCGGAAGTAGAGGAACTCCTCTGAACGGACGACGACTGCAGTGATACCGCCAGGGACTGAGAGGGATTTCCAATAGCGAGCTGACCTCCACGACCCTGTGCCCCTGCTATCAGAAGAAAGATCTTCAAGTCCTGCATCGCGACTGTGATTTGCTGTCTACAGATGGGTAACATGTCCCAAACATGTCATGCTGTGTGATTATCTAATTGATGTACGTGCAATACTCACCCTTTACTTATAAATTGCTTTTATAAATATACTACACTATGAGGTTTCTGTTTTTGCGCTGTTCTTTTTCTTTTTTTCTGTATTACCTTGGAGTGCTGAGCCTTCTACTTGAACAGCTGTATCAAACCTCATCCCTATAAGGTTGTTATAAGGTTGATCAGCGCTAACACACCTTACAAAATAAGGGTCAATGTCTTTACTCCTTGAAGCATCCGCAGTCCTACTGCATCTCTAACAAGTTCCAGCCCGTTCTATATTGTATCAATACTTTAACTTCCCTACAGTTTATTTGCAATGTTTGAGCTTTTATACAATATTGATGAAAACAAATGTAAGAAACTTGGACTGGATGGTGAAAGAATGTATACATATCTCAGGGAACTTGCATATCATCTTATATACTTAAAGGTTTAAGTGTAATCGATGCATTAGTTAGAATTTAGGAATAAAGTACCGTAGTGTACATGAATTTACAAAATAAATCCCAACTACCTTACATGTCATGGTGTTTTATATAACTGTGAGATGGTACCGTTAGTAAAAGTTAGAAAAGGTTAAAGGAAAAGAAGACTTAAAAGTTATAATGATATTAATGAAAAGTCTACAAAGATATGATACCGAAATGCTTGGATAATATTCAATTAATAGGATCCCCTTTTTTCTAAATTATATGTTATAAATACTTTAAACAGTGTTTTTTTTTTGGGGTGGGAGGGGTTATTGTTTTATAAACTGTTTTTACTCTATAAAAAATACAAGCTGTATAAATATAAGAATTTAGGAGGAAAAAAGGAGAAGGAAAAAGGGGTGTAAATGGGATCCACATGAATTTATTTGGGTGGGCTTGCCTCTCTGGTTCTAATGACACTCCCTGGTACTGTACACAGTAACTGACCTCTTAATGTTGATGTTATATATTATTCCTACATTTTTAACTGGCTATATCCCCACCTCCTAACCAGTACTGGAGGTGCATTGTTCGAAAATATATAGTTTTTATCTTGATTGCCTGGACTTTAGCTATACTATAAGTGTTATTTCCATAATATTTTTTTCTTGCTGGTTCTGGTGCGACATTGGCGAGCGTCTAACTTCTGGCCATGTGCCTGAGTTTCCCCTATTTGTTTTATCACTTTACATTGCTCTGTTCTTCTTAGATTTAAACAGATTAACAAACCTCAATAACAGACTAAAAAAATCGCACACTTATTCTTCCCTCGATACCCACAATGAGATCCAAATAATCGGTTATGATGACATTCATATACCATTTCCATGTCTACATACATCAGCTCAGGTCTGAGATTATAGACCAGAGTTTTCTGGCAATTATTATTGGCACAGTATACCTTGAATTGTCACCCTTTATGAGAAACACGGAGAAAAAAAATACTTAGAACAGGTAAAATATACAACGTCCAGGCTGCACAGTCTTCAACTAAGCGGTTTAAATAATTTTCATGCCCATCTAGATTTTTTTCCACTCTTCTCTTGCTACCCCAAGGAGTGTTCCCCGATTCTGAGGTTGGGATAGCACCGACCTTGAAACCACTGTTTTGGAGGATTTTTCAGTCGGGGTTTCACTTAGGAGTTTGTAACTCTGACGAAGACCCCACAGGCTCTGGCTGCTGGCAGACCGAGAGGAGGAGAATCAAAGCTGTCGGATGCTCGAAAGCAAAATATTCAAATGCGCATTTGAAGAGGCGTTTGTGAGTGCACAATTTATATTTTTACCAGTCTGTTTTAAATACAACTTTATTATGCCATGGCATTTTTCTTATATCTTTTGTTAATATCGATAAGTACCTGGGGAGTCTTAGTAGTCCACTTAAGAAATTATTTATACAAGATTGTGTTTCGAATCTTCTCTGTTAAGTACAGGAAAATGTCCCAGTAACCGCAGCTATCTGGTTAAACCATCAAACAATGTTGGATGTAAGTGTATTACACACATTGAATGAGACACCTGAATGATTTATGCTCAGTAATACATTAATGTTTTTTCTTCCATATAATAAATGTGCTGAGTCTACACACCAGAGGACACCCCATCTTTCTTCTGTGTGCAACTGTGGTAGCAATTATACAAACTGAAGTAAGAATGTATGTTTGCTGTTTAGGGTGCGAGAGCAGTCAGGTACTACACTTTTATGAAGGTCTAGTGGGACGGTCTCCCATATATTCATTACAGTACATACAAGATCAACAATATGAACAGTGTGCGACTGGATCCCGAAGGACGTACAATACCGATAAAACAACAGTCTGTTATTGATAGAGGTGTGTGTGTGACTAAAACAAGAGGTCTTCCTTTTTAATGGTACTGTTGACAGATAATTCACTATGTATTAAAATGTATAGTGAGCGATAGAGCATCGTAGGCTTCAATTCCTAAAGAAAAGAAAAGGCATGCAGGCCAGGTCCCAGCCACTCACCAATTGGTAGTAAATATTTCTGACAACACATTCACACCTGAGCAGATTTTTGTACTTCACAAAGGCTTGTCCCTACAGCCAGAAAAGATTTTTTAGAACTGGATATATAGTTGGCTAGGTTATCTAGGAGCATACTTATTAAAGATTTCTTCAGTAAACAAATGTCAGATTGTAGTATCCCTAACTTGGCACTGGAAGATGACACATCAGTTAATTTATTAATGAAGGATTGTAAAAATAAGAGCAAATTCAACCCCCATCCCCGTCAGAACCATCTGTTAAAATCTTACTTTTCTCTGGCCATGAAGGATATCGAGACACTAAAGAGAGAACCTACATTGTCCTTAGACAGTTTAACATTAATAAAAAAGAAAGGGACATTTTCAAAGGGATCAAGAAAGAAGTAGATATTATAATTACACCTGCAGACAAGGGTGGCGCGATAATCATTATGAATAAAGCTGACTATAGAGAAGAGATCCAACACCAACTTGCAAATATTTCTAACTAAAACATCTTGTCCCATATTCCGACATCCAACATAACCAAACAAATCTCCCAAAGGATTGCATACTGTAGGCATTGGAGGATGGAGTTATTTCTACCAAACAGAGAGATTATTTTATCAAGAAATACCCTGCTATTTCTGTTTTCTACACTCTTTCCAAAATTCATAACAATCTGACTAAACCACCTGGCCATCCTATTGTAGCAGGAATTGAGTATCTTTCAGCTCCTTGCCGTTTTTCTGGACAGATAACTTTGTCCTCTTGTCACCAACTCACATTCCTATGTCCAGGATACTTCACACTTTTTACAGAGAGTTGATAGTCTACCCGAGATTAGGGAGGACATATCACTCGCTACCTTAGATGAGAAAAGTCTCTAGACCTCTATCCCAGATAATCTATCCCAGATAATGCTGGGATTGAGGCTGTCAAATGATCACTAGACTCTGATGATTTATTCACTCAGGCATTATCCTCAGAGAACAAGGTTCATCTTTGGATACACATTGTACATCCCGAAACAAGGGACTTGCGTTCCAATGACGCACCCACATAAGCCAATATTTTTATGAATACATTTGAAGATAATTTTGTCTATGGTCATCGACTATTCTTTCGTTTTGGGTGTATGCAGGTGCGTTACATTGATGACATCTTTCTTATTTGGACGTGTGATGTAGAGAGTCTCACAACTTTTGTTTATGACTGTATCAGTTGAAACCTAAGGTTTCACTTCTGCGTATGATAGAAAAGGGATCAATTTTCTGGACAGTAAAATTTATAAAGAATAAAGAGTAATGGCACTCTTGTAGTCTTTAAAAGAAACTCGAAGTTTATTGCACAAAGATCGATGTTTCGGTCTGCTTACGAACCTATAAAGTGAATAAACAGTACGTGCTACTGTATATAAATCAGGGCATCAAATGAAAAAAGGTTCTAAGCAACCATAATGTCATTGCTGCAAAGCAAAGACAATAGTGCCATAAAGTGACAGTGTGTCTTAAAATAAAAAAACTGATCCATGAGACAAGTATGCATCATTATTTCCAAAAGCTATTTTGACCCCGTTGAAATTGCGCTGTTATACTGTAAATGCTAAATCTGCACACCGTGCAGAAGTGGACTGATTGGGGGGATATCTTTCAAACATTTGCATTCCAGTAAAGAAAAATGAAGATTACATTGTTCCTCACTTGCAACTCTACTGTATGCCAGTTATTTACATGATTTTGTGCCAGTGTAGTCTTGTATACATTGGGAAGACAGACCGCATGTTTTGGGAATGTATGAATGAACAACCGTTCGAGTATACGGTTTGCTCTTAATAAGGGTGACACTTAAAAACCTAGCTCTACACATTTTCTTGAGCATGGTCATCAATTATCTTCATTACAATACATGATGATAGATCAAGTACCTTGACCAGCACAAAGAGGCAAAACTACAAAATTTTACTGGAGAGAGATGCTCAATGGATTAATCAATTTGGCATTATGACACCCACGGGCCTTAATGAGGAACTGAACCTGTGGTGCTTTCTCTGAAAGGACATAAGGACTATGATCCGCCGGGCTATAAGATATATCAAATCACCTGTAGTTGGACATTGAAATGTGCTACTCCATTATCTTTCTGTACATTAATGTTGGTGTTTTAGCTTACTATGGTGCTGCATTAGACCTATAGGTAACTATTTATGGATCAAAATGTAATTTCTTAGTTCTGGTTTATGTACATATATTGCAATTTAAGGGATTCTTTATGAATGCGGTATTAGTCTCTGTACCCTAATCTTGGGTTCTAGCAGGCTGTGTTGCTGCATTAGACATAGGCGTGAATAAATATATAGATATGATTGCTTCACCTCAGTTTAGAGTCACTCCAGTCACTACTAGAAGTTTAAAAAAATATTGAATTAAGTAGAAATAGCTGTTAGTCCAGTTGCGATAGTGCAGATTGCATGAGTACTTCAGTATTAGGTGATACCCTTTTAATTTGGATTAACAATAGATAATATAAGATAAGCTTTCGAGAGTTTTCTCTTTCTCGGGTCAGCAATACTGAATTACGAAGATTCCATGAACACAGATGTTAAAAAAGGAAAACAAGATAGCCATCTAAGGCAGATGATGCAGAGAAGAAATAAACAGACAGGCCAATACATGGATGTATGGAAAATAGCTGAAGCGCTCAAATGCAGGTATATCTCAAAATGATAATAAGCCAGACCACTGTACCAGGGTACTAACAATTGATATAGTACCTATTGTGTCATATAATGGGTACTATCCTCCTGAAGACAGGTGGTGTGTGGTGCAACCCACTCACCATCTGTCTCATCGGCAGGTTCCCCTGAAAAATATGCAAATACTCACATCCTGGTAGGGCAGGCAGGCAGGCTGTGCAGCTACTCAATGCAATACAGGGAAAAGGGAGACCAAAAAGCGCACCAGCACAAACGGAGCAGGAAGAAACCAGGACAAAAAAATGATTAAAAGGGCACTTTAATGTGGCAAAAGACCCATCCAATGCATTTCGAACGTCGCAGCGTTCTTTTTCAAGGATACATGGATGAAAGGGACAGTGAGACACAGGACAATACATCCATTAGTAGTGTGCAGTGAGGAGAGGGCATTAATTGTAAAATTCACAGTGAAGGAGGGAGAAACATTACAAAAAATTATGGTAGTGGGTTAGAAACCCAATATCAGCATTAAGTCCTCTTGTTTTAGTGTCAAAGTGTGCTATCATTTTGAGTTCAAACGTTTTCTGTTCTTGAGTGTTTTAAAACATTCCATTAAGGATTTGGATTTGTAAGTAGTTAATGGAATGATCTAGCTGTGAGAAGTGGTGTTCCACTGGAGTGCAATATTGTCCTCCTTTATGGTGTGTTATTGTGTATCTGTGTAGGTTCGTTCTGGTTTGATGTTTTTGTCTGGTTTCACTAATGTACCATCCTTGGTTACATTTGCTGCATTGAATCAAATAAGCCACATTCTTTGATGTGCAGCAAAATCTTCCTTTGATATTGAATGTTCTATATTTGTAACTGGCTGCAGAACCTTGACACATATGTTTGCAAAGTTTGCAGCATGTGTTGTTTCATAATATTGTACAAAGAAGAAGAAGCAGGCACACAGTCTTACTCAAAAGGAGGTTTAATATGCCATAAAGTCCAACGTTTCGGCAGTCAAATACTGCCTTTCTCAAGGTGAAGGCTACCAAACACAAGAAAACAGTCAAAATATATACCACCCCCCCTGATACTCACCCCTCCCCATTCTGCCACATAACCAGGATGTTGACGCCTACCTGATGATGTCAGAGCTACCATATGGCGCCCCCTAGTGACGTCAGACGTCTTGGTCTAAATCCCTGGCAATACAGCATAGAGCTGTCTTGGAGGACTGCAGCCACAGCCACACCTCTCCCCAGACTGAACACTCCCCCATGATGACGTCAGCGTGACCCGGCCGTCAGGGGGGGGAAACGATGGGGGGGGCGTACGCCAATCAAGACTGTACTCAAAGGGCTGGACAAAGATGTATCCGTCGCCATGGGATCAGTTTCAGAGCAGGGAGGAGTGAGACACTCCTATAAATCACCCTGAAAGTGTAAATAAACCACACACCAAAATATTGATAAAGCATATATGCACAAAACTAATACAGCAATATACTATTAAAAACATGTGACTGTATACTGCTGATGACATCAGTATAATCCTGCAAGGTTACAGTGAAATGCCACATAAGAATATGCAGTACATCAGTATTGAATATACTAGTGTGTATACCTGGGTCAGAAATGGGTACACACAATCAGGGGGGGAGGGGGAAGGAGGGAGGGGAAGGGGTTAGGAGGGAGGGGGAAAAAAGAAAGGAAAAAAAAACACAAAAAGGATAATCTTCCCAACAGGTAAGTGCAGAGTCCATGGAAGGTGCAAGATCAAATATGCCTGTAGAAAGACAAAAAAATATCTTCTATTAAGGAAGCATTTTAAATTCTGTTGCTCATTAAGACCCATACCGTTGCTGGTATTTAAAGCATGTATCCAGAATGCTTCACGTCTCAATAAGAAAGTCTCCCTATCTGGAGTGCCTTGTCTAGGTGCTACTGACTCAATACCCATGATGCGTAAAGAGGCAACATTATGATTGTGTTCCACACAGTGTTGCACAAGAATAGAGGGATCCGTACCTTTTCGAATTACACTTTTATGTTCAATGAACCTTGTTTTTAACATTCTTATGGTCTTACCCACATAAAGAAGACCACATGGACACTTTATGATGTACACTACATATTCAGATCTACATGTGATTCTATTTTTAATTTTTATGATCCTCCCGCTGTGGGGGTGACTGAATTGACTACCGGTAGTCAGACTGTTACAGACCGAGCAGCTCATGCATCTAAAGTTACCCGGTCTGCCACCCTCCAGAAAATGAGGAGTTCTGTAGTTACCCTCATTATCTGCATGTATCAGGCTATCCGCCAGATTCCTCCCTCTTTTGAATGCCACCATTGGTGGTACACAGCAACTTTCACATAATATATCATCATTTTGCAGAATATGCCAGTGTTTAAGAATGGTAGATTTAATAAAACCACCAGCTTGACAGTACGTAGTGGTAAATACAAGCCTGTCCTCCTTATTTTTGGAAGCACTTACCTCTTTATCGAGTGCCCGGTCTAACACAACAGGAGGATATCCCCTAGCCAGGAATCTACTACGTAGTTCTCCAATAGCTGGTTCAATATTATCCTTCCTGCTCGTGATTTTGCAGACCCGGACTTTCTGTGAAAAAGGTAATGCATCAATAAGAGAAGGAGGATGATGGCTATCTGCCCTGTTATATTACTGGCCCTTGGGCACATTCTTTCCATCATTTCTTTAAGTGTGAAGCCTTTTTTTAGGACTGTTACTAGTGTAAGGGGGTCACCCCCGGTTCCCCTGATTTTCCTTTGCCCCCTGCCTTACCCCTGTGTCAGTGGGGGAAGGGGACGGCGACTTCTCCAGGCGGGCACCGCCCTCTTGGTTTTGGCGCGAGCTTCGCCAATGCGCAGTAAAGATCGCACACACGGTCTCCATAGAAAAGAGCTTTGCCAATGACTACAATTCCCAGCAGCCTCAGGGGACTGCACTTTCACCTTTGTCACAGGCAGCATTGAAGCCAATAGAGCTGGCAGATTCTCATGCTGCAGAGTTGCAACAATGTTGTGTGCAGACAGGGTTTTTGTCAGTTGGAGCACACTAGTCAGTCAGAGACCGGAGCAGCCCAGGGAAGGAGGTAGGGTACAGGAGTCAGGGATTCCCTGTACTAGGCCAGCACCCCCAGGGCCCGAGATAGCTCAGCTCCCCAGTAAGGTGAGTGTTGCCAGGGACAGCCCTCAGGTTAGGGACCCTGCCACTTACATTAGTGGGAGCTGGGAAAGAAAGGTTACAGAGAGTTGGAGTCAGGGAGCTGTGAGGGAAGGAAGGGTGCGGGGAGCGAGTGCAGCTCCTGCCCCACATAGGTACCCACACCCCAGGTAGGCCCCAACTCCCCACTAGCTTACTGGGTAAGTGCTTAGGGAGGCCCCAGATAGGGACGCTGCCCTTAGTGTAGAGTGCTGCCTTGTCAGAGTCACGGCTTTTAGTGCTGTGAGGTCTGACAGGCAGGCACCTTGTTGCGCAGCACATTGGCTGCAGCATCCAGTGAGCTACAGCTTGCTGCTGTAGGCGCTGGGTCTCGTTAGGTCTTAGTAAGTACAGTCAAGGCTGGGAAGAGTTAGGGGAGTGGGGCAGGTTATTAACCCCGGTAGGCCTCTAGGAGTTTTCAGCAAAGCCACTTTAGGTTGCGGTACCACAGGGATAGGCCCTAGGTTAGGGTTCCTGTCACGTTAGTACCAAGTGTTAGTTAGGGACTCAGCGGACGCTGCGGTTCCTGTAAAGTGGTTTGGACCCACGTTGGGGTCCGCAGAGACTATTCCAGAGGGAGACCGCCCTGGCGGTCTGCGTACAAAGGAGTTCGGTTGGAGGATCAGACGGATTCATCACACGTCTGACCCTTTGCGAAGCCAGTTGCTGATCCGAGTACCGGAGTGCTCGGCAGGTACCATACAGTCATAAGTGCACCAACGGGCCCTTTAGTGTAACTGTGACTGCGCAGTCACCCACGTTCTCTCCAAGAGTGCGGGACATTGGGTGGGATTCTCGGGACACTGGGTGGGATCACCTGGTGTTGGGGAAGCGTCCTGCGCGACGCCGTAGGTGTCTCCTCTAGAGAGGGACACAGGTTATATAAAGGTATTCCGTGATATGTTATATTGCTTGTTAGTAAAGTCACTCGTTAATATATATATTCCCGCGTATGTGATTATTGTATTGTCCTGCGAGGAACCACTCCCCCTCTGGTGGGAGCCATCGCAGGTGGAGGCGCTGAATTGAGTAAGTTGTTACCCCTAGTATAATTGCCCCAGGTTCCCCGTGGCGGAAGCTCAGCCCTCCTGCGAGCCAACAGGTAATGCACCACACCTATGGTAACACCGTATGTTCCTTGCACCCACATCAGATCTGCGATTGGGGGGGGAATACCCGTTACACTGCTATATCCTGCATCTTTACACTGCCCAGCAGCAGTTTATACATCGCACGTGTGTATTGTGTATACATGGAGAATTTGTGCAACTTGTCTCTAGGTCTGATTTAAAGAACTGACACTCTAACTATCACGGAACAGGAGATTAATAGGATTCTCTTTAAAACCTCACCAGAGAAAGCATTTGGGCCTGATAGGCCACAAGACCATTTGCAGGAGCTGGAAAGGCTCAAAAAGAAGGAAATTGAGCTGTTTGCTCACGGCAGTACGTTATCTGAATATTACAGGCAGAGATTTCTACCTCGTGGATTCCGCATTAACAACAGACCCACAATTGGCGCAGATAAGCCTGCATTCTGTGAGAGGTGGTAACAGGTCCTTAATTGGGCCTCTTTGGACTTGATTATTTTGGTTATTGAGGAGGTGGGGGAACAACTTAGCCACACAAGGAAGGATATACTCAAAGTGGAAATCCTCATTGAACAGTCTAGCGCTGGTATGGACGTTGTACAATTGGATAGTCTTAAGACCAAGATGGAAGTCAAGCTGGTGGTTTTATTAAATCTACCATTCTTAAACACTGGCATATTCTGCAAAATGATGATATATTATGTGAAAGTTGCTGTGTACCACCAATGGTGGCATTCAAAAGAGGGAGGAATCTGGCGGATAGCCTGATACATGCAGATAATGAGGGTAACTACAGAACTCCTCATTTTCTGGAGGGTGGCAGACCGGGTAACTTTAGATGCATGAGCTGCTCGGTCTGTAACAGTCTGACTACCGGTAGTCAATTCAGTCACCCCCACAGCGGGAGGATCATAAAAATTAAAAATAGAATCACATGTAGATCTGAATATGTAGTGTACGTAATAAAGTGTCCATGTGGTCTTCTTTATGTGGCTAACATAAAAGTGTAATTCGAAAAGGTACGGATCCCTCTATTCTTGTGCAACACTGTGTGGAACACAATCATAATGTTGCCTCGTTACACATCATGGGTATTGAGTCAGTAGCACCTAGACAAGGCACTCCAGATAGGGAGACTTTCTTATTGAGATGTGAAGCATTCTGGATACATGCTTTAAATATCAGCAACGGTATGGGTCTTAATGAGCAACAGAATTTAAAATGCTTCCTTAATAGAAGGTAATTTTTTGTCTTTCTACAGGCATATTTGATCTTGCACCTTCCATGGACTCTGCACTTACCTGTTGGGAAGATTATCCTTTTTGTGTTTTTTTTTTCCCTTCTTTTTTTTCCCTCCCTCCCTCCCCCTTCCCCTCCCTCCCTCCCCCCCTTCCCCTCCCTCCCTCCCCCCCTTCCCCTCCCTCCCTCCCTCCCCCCCTTCCCTCCCCCTTCCCCTCCCTCCCCCTACCCCTCCCTCCCCCTTCCCGTCCCTCCTTTCCCCTCCCCCCCTGATTGTGTGTACCCATTTCTTTGTTTCCATTTTATTTATTAGGCAGTTATAACAGTCAACATATTTTCTATGACAGTCCATTTGTGGCCTAACACAATTTTTAACATATGAAAGAAAAGTCTCGACGTCCCCCTGTTCCTCCAGGGTCTGTCGGGGTGACGCGAGAATTGAAGTAGAAAAGGGAAGAGGAGGGGAAAAGAGAGAGATGAGGGGAGGGGGGGGAGGGGAGTAGTTGTACCACTCTCTCGCCTTGGCATGTGCATTTAGCTTCCGTTACCCATTGTGGCTCCTACCTCTATCCTTATATGGCATTTCTGTGTGTCAGGGCCATTCTAGTGAACCACGGGTCCCAAATATTGTAGAAGGCAGTGGTGGACCGTTTCAGAAATGCTGACAGTCTCTCCATTTCCTTTACTTCGTTGATTCTATTTATTACTGTCTGTTTGGAGGGGGCGGACACTTTCTTCCAGGCGGCTGCCACCGCACATCTAGCCGCAGTGAGAATAAAGGAGATCAATTTGCCTGTTGGTCGGTCCAGTGTTTCTAGGGGCCTGGCCAATAGGTAGGTCAGCGGTTCAACCGGGATTGTGAGGTCTGTGACCTCTTTTATAAGATTGTGTATGGTTTCCCAGGATTTTCTGAATTTCTGGACATGACCACCAGATGTGGGCCATGTCCCCCTTTTGACCGCAGCCTCTCCAACACAGATCAGAGGCCAGGGGTTAGATTTGGTTAATTTTGGCTGAGGTGAGATACCAGCGAAACTGTATTTTATATAGATTCTCTTTTATTGTGGTACATATGGAAGTTCCTGAAGCTGTTTCCCAAATACTTTCCCAATCCTCTCGGTCTATAACGATATCCAATTCTGCTGCCCAGTGCAGCATATAGTCATGCGTGGGGGCTTCTGCGGCTCTCTCCAGTTCTGCACAGATTTGTGTTATGAGACCTTTCTGATGGCCGGACTCTCTGCAGAGCCTTTCAAAGCCAGTGAGAGGGGGAAATTCCAACGTTGGGGATAATGTTTGGGTAAAGTGCCGAATTTGTAGGTATTTCAAAACATTCAGCCCTACTATCTCATATTTGGTTTGTAAGTTTTGGTAACTCAGGAACTCCCCGAAGCTCAGGAGGTCGACAATTGCTCTAATATTTTTGGTTTCAAATTGATCAAATTGTCTGGGCTCACATCCAGGTGGGAATTTTGGGTTTTTGTGGTGTGTACCCATTTCTGACCTAGGTATACACACTAGTATATCCTCACGGAAGAAAACGGAGCACAGCAATGCAGCAATGAGGGGGCTAGATACCGGTATAAAAGTCCTTTATTCCATGTTAGACATCATGGCATGGGATAGGTTAAAAATCTCGAACGCGTTTCAGGCCGTCGCCCTTTGTCAATCATTCTCGTTGACAAAGGGCGACGGCCTGAAACGCGTTCGAGATTTTTAACCTATCCCATGCCATGATGTCTAACATGGAATAAAGGACTTTTATACCGATATCTAGCCCCCTCATTGCTGCATTGCTGTGCTCCGTTTTCTTCCGTGAGGATATCCTGTTGTTTGCCTGTTTCAACGTGATGCACGCCGTGGGATTCACCGCACAAGACAACGCTCCACTGTGAGTACCCCCATTAGCTCATTACGCTTTGGGAGTCATATACTTTGTGTCTTCTCTCCAGGGGAAAGTTATATACTGTATACTGGGAGGTCAGAGATTTGTTACTGACTCTCACCAACAAAGCACAGTTTTCCCCACATCTTAGGAGATATGAATAGAGACACTGTTCACATATACATTTGCAGAAAGTGGTGTTGACCTGTTCTCCTCATTTAGAGGGTATACTGTATACTAATTGGATGCCTAGAGACTCCCTACAGCTGAGCACGGTGCACTAGGAACGCTGTTTCCTAGTATCCATAAATACACACTAGTATATACAATACTGATGTACTGCATATTCTTATGTGGCATTTCACTGTAACCTTGCAGGATTATACTGATGTCATCAGCAGTATACAGTCACATGTTTTTAATAGTATATTGCTGTATTAGTTTTGTGCATATATGCTTTATTAATATTTTGGTGTGTGGTTTATTTACACTTTCAGGGTGATTTATAGGAGTGTCTCACTCCTCCCTGCTCTGAAACTGATCCCATGGCGACGGATACAGCTTTGTCCAGCTCTGTGAGTACAGTCTTGATTGGTGCACGCCCCCCCCCCTCTTCCCTCCCTGACGGCCAGGTCATGTTGATGTCATCATGGGGGAGTGTTCAGTCTGGGGAGAGGTGTGGCTGTGGCTGCAGTCCTCCAAGACAGCTCTATGCTGTATTGCCAGGGATTTAGACCTAGATGTCTGATGTCACTAGGGGGCGCCATATGGTAGCTCTGACGTCATCAGGTGGGAGTCAACATCCTGGTTATGTGGCAGAATGGGAAGGGGTGAGTATCAAGGAGGGTGGTATATATTTTGACTGTTTTCTTGTGTTTGGTAGCCTTCACCTTGAGAAAGGTAGTATTTGACTGCCGAAACGTTGGACTTTATGGCATATTAAACCTCCTTTTGAGTAAGACTGTGTGCCTGCTTCTTCTTCTTTGTACTGGAACATTTGGGACTACAGGAGCTCCCCAGGACCAGCGCACCGGCAGCTAAGTACCCCACTTCTTTTACCATTGATATTGAGTGCGTGTCTCATCCTCTGTCTATGTTTCATAATATTGTGCCATTTACAGCATCCTTCAGTTCATTATGAAGTTTTCTATTTAATACAGTAACTTCTGTCTGAAGTTTGGCGGTTGCCTGAATGCAAGGATTGGAGTTTTGGGGAACATGTCTTTTAATGTTTCATCCTTGGTCAGCATGAGTTGCAGACCATAGATTATTTTTCATATTCCCTCTAGGACAAGGTTATACTGTATGAAGCCACAAGAGGTATGCGTTATACATATATATATACACAGTGGTTGACAAATCACCAAAAAATCTACTCGCCACACAAAAAAATCTACTCGCCACCTAGTACCAAACGTGTGCTGCTTGGGCCAATATTTACTCGCCCGGGGATTAAATCCACTCGCCCGGGGCGAGCAAATGTATAGGCTTGTCGAACACTGTATATATATATATATATATATATATATATATATATATATATATATATATATATATATATATATATATATGTATGTATGTATGTATGTATGTATATATATATATATATATATATATATATATATATAGATATCTTAATATATAAAATCGAAAGGTTAGTGCTATCTGCGGTGAATCTGATCCGTGGCCACCCCGACTCTAATTGGCCAAGAGGTACACCCCACTGTGACACACACATAGACACTATGTCCACCCTCCCATAGTCAGCCTCACACACGACTCTCATTGGCCAAAAGGTACAGTGACATCACTGACACACACCTCCTTCAATCTCACACACTTGCACTGACACCATACACCCACAGAACCCCTGAGGACTCCTTGGTAAGTTTACATGTCACACTGTCACCCCTGTCCACACCCACACACCCACACACACACTCACACAACCCCTGAGGACTCCTTGGTAAGTTTACATGTCACACTCTCACCCCTGTCCACACACACACAGTCACTGTCATCCTACACTCACAGTCACTGTCATCCCACAACTCTGAGTCATGCTATCACCCCTGTGTACACAAACACACACATCCCACACACTCACACCTGTCATCCCACAACCCAGTAATGCTGTCACCCCTGTGTACACAGTGTCATCCCATAGCTCAACGGGCGGCCGACAGTCCCTGTGCACATGGCCGCCACGCACCGCGACACTCCCTGAAAACAGTCATGCTATGGCGTGCGTTTCAATTTGTATAACAAAAATGCCCGCCCCTACCTTCATTCTCCCTCTGCAACGGCCGCCCAACAGTATCTGTTCACATAGCCGCCGCGCACCGCGACACTCCCTGCACATACTCATGCTATGGTGTGCGTTTACATTTCTATAAAAACAATGGCCGCCCGTACCTTCATTCTCCCTCCGCAACGGCTACCCGAAAGTCCCTGTGCACATGGCCGCTGCGCACCGCGACACTACCTGCGCACATTCAACCCACATTCTCCCTCCGCAACGGCTGCCCGACACTCCCATATGGCCTACGCACACACACACGACGACGAACAACTACGAACAACACTCCCTATAGCCCTGCACTCTCTCTTTATGCCTTATTACAAATACATATATTTGAAAAAAATGCCGTGCGTTTACATTTCTATTACTACAATTCATGCCCCTACCTTCACCTACGAACTCTTTATTAAGTTTATAAAATGGCCGACACAGGAACTTACAATTCAAATAAATATATATGAAAACAATGGCGTGCGTTTTCCCGCCCGTACATTCACCTACGCACTCTTTATTAACTTTCTAAAATGGACGACAAAATAACTTACAACATCTTCAATGTGACGCTTTGCAAATAACCGCCAGCCTTCACCTACGCACTGTAAATTCACTTTCTAAAATGGCCGACACACGCAATTACAACATGTACATTACACTATGTCCCGCTTTGCCAATTTTCAATTCTTTCCATTCTTACAATTATCTTATTTATTTACTTTATTAAATCGCCGCTATACTAATTTGCATTTACATTACAACTAGCACGTTCACAACATCTCCCGCTTTCTCTATGTTCACGATCCTCTGAAAAAATATAGATCATAATTTCATTTACCTTCAACATTCATACACTATTCAATACATTTCTTCCTAAACTCTACACATTTATAGTTAGTATGGGGAGTGACCCCCGTGGAGTCCGGTGCTCAATCGGGTTGTAATGCTGGGTGTAGAACTTTTAGCAACCTCAAAGGTGTATGGCCAAGAAGAAAACAAAGATCCCCTGTTGATAAGATATCATGTTGCTTTAAAAACGCTGAGGAAGCATATAAACAGACTGATACAGCCACGGAGGGGGGCCCGTTTTGCAGGAAGGAAACCACATACAAGACATATAGCCCTGTAGGACTACCGTCATGTATTGATAATGTGACCTAAACCTGCTGCCCTTACCCGCCTGGCGTCTGTGTAGCTCCCTCGTTGGCGTCCCGGTCTGTGCTCCACAGCGGCTGCGCTCCGGAATGACGTCACCGCTGGCGCCGGCTTGCTTGCTCCGGGACCTCCTGGACACGTCACGAACCGTGGCGAATCCTCACCACCGCAGGGGGAAACAGCCTCGTAGCCAGAAGACAAAGCAGGGGATCATTGGCGTGCTCAAACCAAGTATAGAGACGGCAGCAAAAGTAGGTTTGTAGGCGGGCACTGCAAATCAGGATCTCAACCAAGTAGTATAAATAAAATCAGCTTTATTTCGACATATTGCTGGACATCACAGAGACTCCTGTTTCTCTGACGCGTTTCGTTCCTAGTAGGAACTTTATCAAAGAGATTTGATAACTCTTTGATAAAGTTCCTACTAGGAACGAAACGCGTCAGAGAAACAGGAGTCTCTGTGATGTCCAGCAATATGTCGAAATAAAGCTGATTTTATTTATACTACTTGGTTGAGATCCTGATTTGCAGTGCCCGCCTACAAACCTACTTTTGCTCTACACATTTATACCTTCATTCACACAACATCAACACATACTGTTGCGGCTGATTTTATTCTTACCTTTGCCCGGTCTTGGCCGCAACAGAAACCGGGCGCGCGCCGAGGTGTCCCGGGCGCGCGCCGGAGCCTCGGAGGATCGTTCCTCCGATCAGAGCTTCCCCCTCCCCTCTCCGGGTCCGCCAGGTCCCCCGGAGCCCCCACTGCAATCCCCCACATCGCGAGACACCAGGGCTCCCTCGGGGCTCCATCGATGACGCGCGGCACGCTGAGGGAAATAAACGAGCAAGCCGGGAAACCTCCCGGCTTGCGGCACTAGCCAGGTGAGGATAAAGTGTGCCGCCTGGGTACATTACATTCATACATTCAACATAATTCACGCATCAACTACATACATTACCATCACCATCTCCCTCTGTGCTCCGCACGGCAATCTCTCTATGCGCTCCGCAGACATAACCTCCCTCCCCGACACTCACTCACCCGCTGTGGGTGGCCACACACACACTGCCTGAGGCCTCCCCCGTGTTCCCCTTAGCTCAGCCTCCTGTCTCCCGGTGTGTCGCGGTCTCCGCGCCGCTCCTCCCGTCTGACACAGCTCAGGCCTCTTCCTCCCTCCCTCCTTCAGTCAGCGGCATAGTTATTTATATAGCGTATTTATCCACTGGATCCACTTGTTCACACATGTCACCAATTGACGGTCCACGCCAGAAGCAAAATAGGGGTGGTTCACGAAAATGTTGTCCTATCTTGTCGTCATTCGCTAGAACATGCCAGTTTTGTTTCACACTTCGTTGAATGAATGTTGATGCAGTGCTGAACGTGCTGATCACATTGAATCTTTTGTTTTGTTCTGCCCTTGGTCGGCTGCTGACTAAGGCTTTTCTGTCCAGTGACATGCTCTAGTGCATACTTGTCATCTGCTTGGCTGTATCCCCTATCAAGAAACCGGGTCGCCATAGTCATCAGAGCTGCGTCCACCTTTTCTGGATCACTGGTAATTTGTTTTACTCTCAGTAGTTGTGAATAAGGTAAACCTTTTTTGAGTGGAACTGGGTGATGGCTGGACGCATGGAGTAACGTGTTCTTATCCGTTAATTTGTGATAAAGCCTCGTAGCCAGTGTGCCACCTTTTTTGTACACCATTGTGTCGAGGAATGGAATTTCTAGTTCACTGTAGCACAATGTGAATCTTATTTTGGATGGAATGCTGTTCAGATGTTCCACGAAGGCATTTAATTCTGTAATATCCCATCTCCATATGATGAAAATGTCATCGATATAGCGCAAGTACTTTTATATGTGCTGTGCATATGGGGCATCGTGTAAGATATGGGTTTGTTCGTATATATCCATATACAGATTGGCATACGAGGGTTCCATGTTTGAGCCCATGGCCATCCCGTTCAGTTGTAGATAACATGTCCTTTCAAATCTAAAAAAGTTTTTATTCAGAATTACTTCCATGAGAAGTAGTAGGAACTCCGATGGTGGACTGTGGTTGTAGTTCTGTTCGACAATTTACTCTGGATTGCGTCCAAACCCTCCCTGTGCGGGATGTTCGTATAAAGGCTTGTTACATCACGTGTAGCTAATATACACTTGTAAGGATCAAAAGTCAGGTTATTGATATGTGCATAAAGTCAGTCGTATCCTTCACATATGAAGCCATGCCTGCAACCAACGGCTTCAAGTAGAAATCCACATATTGCGATGATGGATGGCATAAGGAGGATCGGGCAGAGATGATCAGTCTACCCGGGGGATGAGTGACAGACTTATGTATTTTCGGGATGGTGTACAGAACAGGCATTTTCGGGTGCTGCTGGGTGAGGAATTTGCTGGAATCTTCTGAAATCCACCCGTTAGTTACTCCCAGTTGTATGATTGAATCAATCTCAGCTTTATACGTCAATGTAGGGTCTCTGGGCAACCGCATATATGTTTCTTCATCCGCCAGTTGGCGCTCGACCTCCTCCTTGTAATAGAGATAGTCCAACACAACAATTCTTCTGCCCTTATCGGCGGCTCTGATGATGATGTTTTTATTCTGTCTTAAGGCCTTGATTGCCTGTCTCTCTTCATGTTAAGGTATTGGAAGCTTGTTTTCTGATTATTTATCTTGCTTCGGGTTTCTTTACCCAGGAGATTCATGAATGTTGAAATGCTGTAGTTGGACACTTGCGGGTCAAATGTGCTTTTGGCTTTAAAGCTGGTTGTCACAGGATCAGGAACAGGGAGCACTCCAGGTCTAGAAAATAAATCTTTGAGCTTAAGGTGCCTGTTCAGCATGAAAAGGTCCACTTCCCACCTGAACACATCCTGTTTGTGAGTGGGCACAAAGCCTAGGCCTTTCTGCAGGATACTAGTTTCGGCCGGTGTAAGGACATGTTCGGAAAGATTGAATATTACCGTCTCCTGGGGGGTTGTTTCGATCCCCTTCCCCTGTTGGGGTTGCGTTCGGGATAGCGCCGTCTTTCGGCCTCCTCGTCTGGTCTTTCTCCGACATCTGCGGACCCCAGGGGCGGCTTGGTTCTTCCGTCCAGTCCTTGGCCTAAAAAAGACGGCTCTGCTGATGCATTATCTGTAGCAGTATCTGTGGCATCGGATTGATCCGTAACGCTTGTATTATACCCAGATTTCCTATACTGTATGCATCACGCCTTCTTCGGGACTGTCCTCGCTGCTGTCCTTGTGCACCTGTTGTCAAATCACTCAATCCCAGCAACCACCGGTACACTTTTTTATCCTTGTAATCGGATTCAACAATCTTTAGTTTCTCCCTCTTGTATTTGATTAAATTACTTCAATGGAAGTCTGTAATTTGTCTGTCCAGTTTGTCGTTGTGTCTGTCTCTAGGGTTACCCCATGTTTGGAATTGATAACATCTATTTCTTTCTTGATCTTAACTATTTCTTTGCTAGACTGATCTATGACAAGGGTAACCAAATCAAAAGAGCATTTATTCAGTATAGCAATCCATCGCTTACAAAATTCTGGATCTGTTCTACCTATAGTTGGCTGGTTCTTTATTCTGAAACCATGAGGCACTAATTTTTCTTTATGGTAATGCGATAACGTGACTCCATGCAGGTAGTAATCTACTTCTCTTTTCTTTAATTTAATCAAGTCATTATACAAGTCAACAGCCTTCTCTGGTCCCAGTACAGATTCAAATGATTCAGTGTAGCGGATTTTAGAAATCTCAGCCTCGCTGAAGCTTGCAGACTCAGAAATAGATGAAAACACTCCAAAAGTATCTGAAATTCTTCCATGATGTATCCTTATGTGAATGACACCAACACACATTAAAAAATATATATAGCCACTGATAATGAAAGATCCACAGCTTGGGCAAAGGCAATGGACAAAATTGCTTAAACCCACGGAGGGAACTTGAAGTAATGTGACAGGCAGGTGCCCAACTCATATAATACACATAAAGAGAAGGAAGGGCAGTTGGCACACTGTAAACTGTTAATCCACTGATGCTTATCCCATATGCACACATGAACAGATACATTTTACCAGATGGAGGTCCGGAAAAACGAGACAGCACACAGCCAGGGAAATCCAGAAACACTGTATTCAAAAGAAGTACATGGCACTGCATCCAATGTTTCGGTCATCCAAGTGTGACCTTCCTCAGGGATGTGCAGTGAATGAGTGCTAGTGAAACACCTTATATACCCACATAAATCAATAAACACTCATACTCACCCATGTAGGGACCCAGAACCCGCGAAAACCGTGCAAGTGTGCTTACTGTGGACCGCAGCCCCGTGCTGGAACACACCGCCATCTTGCTAATTAGCAGATATTACCTTTCTCATTGCTAAGATGTATGGATGCCTGCATGGATCAAGGCGTACCACTAGGATGCGGCGCGCATGCGCCCTGCATGTAGTACCTCGGCTCACCTCATGCTCAACATTGCACATGCTCCAAATGTCCACCAGTCCCTGACCTAGCCAGTTCGCATAGCGCATGCCGTCAAGTCTAGGCGCCCCTGCGCAATGTCAAAAACTAGGCATCACTGAACATGTTTGTTCACACATGCGCAGATTGTTTCACGGCATCTATATAAGCCTAATCCATGCTATCATCTCAGTCATGCGCAGTACTGTGTCCAGGTTGCTAGCCGACGAGTCTATCAGCTCACGCATGCGCAATGGGAATCGGGACGGTAGGCGCGCATGCGCAATGCTTGAATTTGAGATGATACTGAGTGAATCATCTCACGCATGCGCAGTAGCTTCTGTGCACTCGTACCGTTTCGCGCACCGGAGCATATACACTACTGCTAACGGCAATTAAGTGAGGTAAAAACATGATCTTTTACAATATTAATAGAGGGTGTTTCTGATGTTTGCAATTAGTAAGCTCCATAATAGGAGGGAAAGGTGCGTTGGGCACGTGATGATGTCATCAGCCTCCGCTATGGGGCTTTTCTAACACAGTGTTTGTCAGCCAGCTTTTCAGTATAGCTATATATAACATCAGTTTTACAGTGTGGGAATGGTTCCTGGTGTTCATTGATACCTATCATTTGGATCTACCATCTATTTAAGACTAATATAGTGTTCCATCCCTACTGTTAATTCAATTTATTCATCTATTGAGCTTACTACTGATGTGGTGGGCTTTTTGCTCACCCTGGCTGTTTGCACATTTGTAGCCTCTATCACTCCGTCTTCAATTGTGTAGTGGAGTATTTATCCATATATGAGAGGTGGCTTTTGGTGCATAGTTACTTGATTTAATTTATTTTTATTCTTTATTACACATTTTTCTCGGTAATATATGTTTTAAGTATATAATAGTATTAAAAGTTATATTTTAAACTGGTGGTGTGCTTTTAAGTGAATATTCTTTGGAGTACAATCACTTTGTACTCCTCATTTTTTCCGGGATCATATAACTGAGCAAAGCCAATAAGTAAAATAAATTGTGATTTATTCCGAAGAAACAGACAAACACACATTGGATTACAATAGGCAGAAGAAAATACACTTACTGGGTGTTTTGGGTTGAAAAACTAACTTTCCTGATTGAAACAAAGTCTTTAAATAGTCCGTTGGTTGACCGGGTCTTAGCCCGAAAAGTTCTAGAGCTTAAATCGGCATGAGCCTCCAGCAGCTCCCGCACTTTCCACTCCAAATGGTACTGAAAGTGTGACTTAGAAACTTTTCTGCTTAAAGTCCTGTAGCTGTTTCCTTGCTGTCTCCGCAAGGCTTCTTTGGGTTGGTCTGACCCATCCGTGAAGGCTACACACTTTGGACCTTGGAATCACAGGTCGGATCAGTGTTCTGATCTCTTAGGAATCCCTTAGCAATCTGGAATCTTAGGAATCTGCTCAGCAATCTGGAATCTTAGGAATCTGCTCTCTGGGCTGGCTACTAACTTTTTTTATAACATTTGCAAAGTCAGTGCCACAGCATTACTGCCAACACACAAGCGTGGGAACTTCATCTCTAGCCACTCACACACTTTACCAGGTTTGTGAAAGCTGGCATCTATGGCTTCAGAAAAGTGAGAGGGCATGTGCTCAAACTGCCATCTTGCCCACTTACTCTTCAAAGCCCCCAGCAGGCTCAGTGCCTCCAAGTCTAGGAAGGTGCCAATTGGACAGGCTGGTCAGCTATCAGTCCAGGACGCAGGTACTTCAGTTAGCAATTTTGCCTGAATAGCTTTCACAACCCTGGCAGCTAGTGTCACTTTAATCTACAGGCCTTGATTAGACTCACTGACCCCAAAGCCCAGGTGGCCAGGAGCCCCCCTCTGTCTTTAGGATGAAAGACCCTGCCTGGTTTAATGTATAAAGTAAAACATATTTTAAAACACTGCAGCTTAATAAAATATACTTTTATACATTCTGCTGCTAAAATGTGTTATAGTCCTTTGGTGTATGGAATACAGTGTAAAAACTAAATGGTTCCCCTTACACTAACCTTTATTTCTTACACACAGCAAACTAGACTTTTAAAAATGTTAACTACTTTTAAAACTCTCACAGCCTTATCCCTTGCTAGAGTAACCCCCAAACCTTTATACTAGGTTTAGGGGGTCTGGGCAAATACTGGACATCGCCTCATTACACTGGGGACCCGTTTTACCCTCTGGTCTGTGCTGAAGCAGATAGACTAGCATTGAGCCGCAACAACGCTATCAGGTAGGGTTTTGACTGGAGCCCTGTGCTTCAATGTAGTTGGGAATCTAACCTGAATCCTGTATACATTTTTGGGGTCTCCGGTAACTTTGAAATCCCGCTAAATAGACGCAATCTGAAAGAAGATTCTCCGTCAAAACTACCCTGAAACTCACAGCCTGGTCGTCTTCCCTTGCTAGCACTCCTGGAAAGGGTTAAACATAAAAAATTGCAATTGTCGCATATTTTATGACATGGTACAGTAATGCATGTACAATACACAGGTCCAAGAGCTGACACTTGAGACCCCCAAAACACAGTTCACGGGTAACCAAGTGGGCTTAAACTTTATTGTAAAGCCTGGTTACCCCCTCACCATCACAGTCCTAACACTACACTGAACCTTCCCTTTTACCTCTGTATGAGGGGGAGAAACCATAGTATGTCCTGTCCATACAGCAAAATAAAAAAAACATCCAAGTTAAAAAGGTGGGGTGGAGGTGGGAACTCTGGGAGGAGTGCCCACCTACCTCCAAACAACTGTTGCCAGTTATAAATAGAATTAACCCCCACAATTCCCCACAAGCTCAAACCCCAACACTCACCACATCATATATTTCACTGTGTATATGTATATGTATATATAGCAAATGGAAATATAACTGTATGCTCATTTGCATGTCTTAGGCAGGTCTGCAACCCCGCCTTTCACCATTATCACACAGCACTTCTACTGCAGCAAGGGATTTTGGGAAATGACATGCAAATGAGCACACAGTTCCACTTTTTGCTTCAAAACCATTTTAAACATGGTTCCCTATAGGCTTAATCTTGCTGCATGGTCACAGCTTTAAGCACAGCCAGGGTTAAGATGCATAGCCAGTAAACCCACCCACAGACAGCTGTTTCGACCTATATATATATATATATATATATATATATATATATATCAAAAGGAGTGCTACTGAGCATGGCAAATGTATACAGCAAAATACAGGGGAGCCCAATGATACATCCAATTGACAAAATATATATGGTAATAAGTATAAAGTTAAATACTTCAATAATTATATTATCTTGGTAATTTAGTTAAACCCTTTGGA
Source organism: Ascaphus truei (assembly GCF_040206685.1). Taxonomy (NCBI): domain Eukaryota; kingdom Metazoa; phylum Chordata; class Amphibia; order Anura; family Ascaphidae; genus Ascaphus; species Ascaphus truei. The sequence goes on along the minus strand of NC_134487.1, from coordinate 258,630,667 downwards.
CAAAGCATCATAAGCCTGCATTCCAACGTCAAGGTATAACTACATTTTTAGGTCCTAACACTACACTGTGAACCTTACCTTTTACCTCTGTATGAGGGGGAACAACCACAGTAGGTCCTTCCATACAGCAAAATGAAAAAACCTCCCAACCTCTTGTTATACCTTGACGTTGGAATGCAGGCTTTTGACACTTTGGCCAAAGAGTTCAACTAAATAACCAAGATAATATTATTATTGAAGTATTTAACTTTATACTTATTACCATATACAGTACAGTATGTTTTGTCAATTGGATGTAGCATTGGGCTGCCTTGTATTTTGTTGGACATCTTGTGGGCACATACTGAATTGCAATTACAAGAAATAAAACCAAACAAACTGGGCACATTTTTGAGGGCAGAATTTAATCTGCAGCAGATTGACCGGTTCATTTGGTCTGCAGATCAATCTCAAAAAGGGTGATTCAAATTTTGTGGATTTTTAATTATTATTATTACCAATACACTGCTCCGATGCTGCAACCCATTGGCAGATTTTTAAAAATTCACCAACGGATTGCAGAATCTGTGGCTTGGATCCTACAAATACGTCAACAGATTGTATCCAATGGCGGATTTTGATTAATCCACGTTTATTAAAACTGTCCAAATCTGTCCACGGATTTTACACAGCGAAATGTATTTTGGGTGGAAAATGTGAGAAAATCTGTGAAACAGATTTGGGCGGTGTAGACGGACGTTCACAGAGGTACACAATTGGAGACTTTATAAGGTGAAATTATAATAGGCTTTATTGTGCCTTTTCATTTTCATCAGGAACTCATCCAAACACAGGGGGGGGGGGAAATAAAGCTTAATTCTCTTGGGAGTATTTCTAGTGAAAGTCCATGCAATTCACAACTCCTAGTTAAGCAGGTCTCCCAGCCCCAAACACATAGCATGACATAAGCAGACATAAGAATTCTCTTTAGAATGAAAGTCTTATCTGTTAGCTGCTGTAGAGTAAGCTTCTCTGCTCTCCTGGAACCGCACCCGTGTGTGCACAGAAAATCAGCATCCAGGTTTAGAAGTCTTTTTTGGTGTCTTGCAATCAGCTCTGCTGTTTCTTCTTGACAGAGCTCAAGACAGGTCAGCTCCAGAGATCTGTGTTCTCCAAAGTTCAACCCACAAGTGAGCCAAGGAGCCACTTCCTGTCTCAAAGGCAGGCCTTTTCTACCACCTCTAATCAGGCAAGTGGTGTTAGTTAATTTGCTACCAGCAGTTAACCACCACACTGCTGGATTAGAGGCACATTTGTGAACAGAGATAAGTCCCCTGTTACATACCTCCCCTGTTTGTGGGAAGCTCGGGCTTACCACGGCCAAAGCCCATCCTTCCACTCTCATTCGAGATCTTTCTGTGACTTGAATGAGAGTGGATGGAGGAAGAGAACCCTCTGTCCCACTGGGATTGGAGCCCTTTCTCCAGTTTATTTTTATCTCTTCCCGAAGGTGCTTGAGATGAGCATTCCTCAGTCGCTCGAGGAGGACTTTTTCCACGTAAAGTATTTTTATCGCGTGCGCGGTCATGAGATTTCTGTTGCGTCGGGCACTCCTCTTTTTGTAGACAAAGTGTATGGCAACAGTTGTAGAGCAGTTAGGACTAGCCCTTAGAGATTTCTGCTCTTGAAGCGGTCTTTCTGCAGTTTCTCCACACCACGGAGTCGCCAGTTCAGCTTTTTTGGAACTGAGTTGCACCTCCACCTCCTTTTCCAGAGAACGTCCTATTTTTTCAGCTTCCTCAGATAAGGATTCTTCTGGCTTTGATTCTGCACTCCTACCTCTGTTTGTTGCCTGTTGGGCAGCTGTAGGTTTGGCTAGTGCTTTTTGAGGTGGCTCAAACTTCGTAATTTTGTTTTAAAGTTGTGTGGAGTCCCAAACTCTCACTGTACCATTGTCCTCACGGGCATTAGTTACTGTGGGATACTGGTGCTTTGGCAGAGCCAATACCTTTTTCCGTATTGGAGGAATCTGTAAGTTACTGGCCTGCAGAGTCTCAACCTGTTTGAGTGCATCTTGCAAGTCTCTTCTCAGGGAATCTATCTGCGTACTTTGCTTCCTCTGAGTCTGTATCAAAGTCTCCTTCATATTCTGGAGCTCTGTAATTTTTGTCATCAAGGTTGCCGCTGTGTCTGTTTTCTCCTTGGTGTACTGACTCAAGGGAATGGAACAGTCTCTCTGTCTCTCCAGCTCTTGCTCCAGTTTCTGAGCCTTCTCACACTCCCTCTCTTACAGAGTCACCTGGTATTGAAGCTCCGCTTCCAATTATGCTCTGAAGACATGCAACGTGGCCTTTAGCTCCTCATACTGCTCTGTGGGGACGTACTGGGTATTCAGACGTTCCTGCAGCGCTTGTACCTCTTTAGCAGCCTTCGGTTTTTCTTCCTGTAGCGTTTGCTGCTTCTCCTCAGCATACTGGAGGTGTACGCAGACCTTGCAGTTGGTTCTGCAGTCGGTGCTCTGCTTCAAACTTTTCCTTGACTTCTTCTGTCAACTGAAAATTTTCTTTCAGTTTTAAGTTTTCTCTTTTTAATCTTGAATTTTCTCTTTTTTCAGTCTCTGTATTCTTCAGGGCTTCTTTGCAGTCCTTCTTCCATTTACGCACATCTACTTTGAGAATGACACTCTCCTGGCGTGAGACTTCCTTCTCTAGGTTGAGGGTCTGAAGCTCCTTCTGAGAGACTTTGAGATCTGTATCAAGATTACCAATAGTTTCTTTAGCAATGTCCAGCTCCTCAGTGAGACTGTGTAGTTCCTTTCTGGAAACTTCCAGGTCTGTGCGGCAGCTGTTGGTCTCATGATGTGAGGCATCAAGTGCTCTGCGGAGTGTCTGAACCTCTTTCTGAGATACGTCCACTTCTATCCGGACACTGTTGACCTCCTGTTGTGAGGCATTCAGCTCTATACGAAGAGTTTGAACCTCTTGCTGGAAGACTGTCATCTGCTTCAGTGCCTCCTCATACTTCCGCTTTAGCGTAGCCACCATTTTATCATATTGGCTCTGCTTTTCATCCATGGCGGAAATAGTAGCCTTTGCAGTATCTAGCTCGGTCTTGAGATCCTCCAATTCGGTCTTGGCCGCAGAGTAAATTGCGAGCACAGTCTTCTGTAGCTCAGCATTATTATCTCTCTCCCTTTCAAATTCTTCACAGAGCAGATCACAGTCATGCCTGGCATTTTGCAGGGCGTCTTCAGGGCTGGTCATGGGATCGTCACTCACTGGTTCCGGCTCCACTTCCCTGGGATGGTTGGTTGAGTGTTCCTCACTGTTGGCACCGGACAGACACTTCTTTGGGGTACACGACTTCTGCCTTGGGCCCTCTGGATATTCGGTTAATCGCAGGACGAATTCTCCATTTTCTCTGGGCTGCAGGGCAACTCGGCCCCCCTTTTCCTCCACAGGATCTGCGGACGTGTCTGTTCCTTCCTCGGTAAGTTAAGAACCGTTTTCTTTTTCTTTTTCCGCTTCTTTGTTTTGGATGACTCCGTCTCATCCGGAATACTGGGGTCTCCTTCTTTATTTGATACTTTAGCAGCTTCATTATATATGCCAGGCTTTTCTTGCAGTTGCTTTAGCTGACAGAAATATTGGGTGATCTGCTGCTCCCGCTCTGTCTCCTGCTGATCATATTCGTCATCAAAGGGAGCGGTCTTTTCTGTTCGTGCCGAGTTCAGGCACCCCCACCATTCTTGGGGTGTTTTGTGGGTGTGACTCGGTTCGGGTTCCCCGTAAGAGAGGTCTTCCTCTTTATTGTAGTTTGTATGTGTGATGGTGCTCTGAAAGTGCTGGGACCATATATAATGGAAGGGAGTATAGGCTGGGTATATAAGTGAAATAATAGTACTGAACCTTTAAGTGGGCATAGGATACCCTGAAGGTTGGGGTGGGTTGTCCAAAGACACCCCCCCTTCCTCATTGGGTTAGCCCCAGGTATTGTACTCACGTATTGTTCTTCCCAGAATCTCCCTTCCAAAGCGTGCAGCTGTTCGTGTGAAAGTTCCAAAGGCCAGGGTGTGCAGCGCACAGCAAGGATGATAAGAGCAGGTCTTGCAGTAAAAATCCTTTATTTGTAAATCATCTGGATGTGGGACAGCAGCAAACTTCAACGCGTTTCGTTCAGAAAGAACTTTTTCAAGAAGTGCTGTATACTTTAAAATCATCAGTTTAAATGCAGCTGCCCGCCGGGTTTTCGCGCCAATAGTGACGTCATTGCGTGTCATCAGACCAATGGGAATCGTGCATGCCGCGCATGCGCCGCGCGCCAGAGCATTCTGGGAGTCCCCGCAAGCCCCAGCCGCGCTCATCACAATCGGAGGCGGCTCTCGGAGGCGTGCTCTCAGTGTGGAGGCCGTCCTGAGAGGCGTGGGCATATTTTGCTTGTAGAGGTCGTAGCTCTCACAGGCATCTCTGTAGAATTTTTCTTTCATGGAAAAGTTTTAAAATATCAGCAGTACTGTGCATGCATTTTCTCTCATCAGGTATACAAGATGTGCAGTTGCTACTGTAGGTAAAAAAAATTGCTTTACACCATTTTCTTGCTAGGTGCAATCTCCCCGCTTCAGCAACAGCATTTGGTTTTCTGCCTGGGTTCAGTAATTTTCAGTCTCATCTTTGGGTATTATGGCATTCACACTTCACACTTTGGGTGTCTGTTTTTGCTCCCAAGATATATATAGGCAGACATTTTTACTTGCAGAAAAAAATAAACATTCTTTGCAGTGGACTACTTCTTTCATTCCCGGCAGGGTGACTCAACATTCAGCAATTGGTTTTGAAAAACCTTTTACACAGTTCAGAAATCACTTTTTCCCCTATAGGGCAATTTTACACTCAGCATTTGTTTGCTAAAAATTCCCCTGCTTCAGCACAGTCTTGTATCAATTTTCACACTTTTCTGCATATACTCCATTCACAGCTGGTAGTCCTATGCGGTGTGGCAACCTTTATTTTCAAAATCAGTACCACTCGTGGGTCACTATCTGTATTCACTGCTTCAGGGAAACTTTTGAAAACAACAAACACCTATCCCTTTTAAGGGCTGACTCACTTCTTGAACCCTGACTATGGCTGAAAGGCAAAACCCCTATTTCAATTACCATATTACACTTTGTGATAGGCAAAATAAGGTTTAGCTACTTCAGCAGTCTCTCTCCTCTAGGGATTGGGGCAAAGAGTCCATCTGTGGTTTTGTAAGTTTCAGTGCAGTGTTGTTTCAGTGGTGTGTATCCCTTTAACTCTGATCTCTGCTGCATGAGATTTTTTTCTCAGACTGTTTGTAGGCAAAAAGCATAACAAAAAAAAATTTCACATAAAAATCTCCGGTCCTTTATAACTTCAAAGACACCTCTTGTCCCACCTAACAGTATGATGTACTTTTGTAAGCTTCCTGCGGATTAAATACAGTGGCCTTCTTTCCCACAAGTGCGGCTGCACACAGTAATTAAAGGTGGAGTCTCCTGCTCGAATTTTACCCTGCATTTCTGTGACGGTGAGGGGGTAACCAGGCTCACTATTAAGATCAAACCCACTTGGTTGCCCCTGATCCATGTTGTGGGGCTTTAGAGTGTCAACTCTTGGGCCTGACTGTTGTATATGTACTGCCATGCATTGTATGGAAAATATGCGATAATAAAGAATTTGTGTGTCTTTTGCCTTTCCAGGAGTGCTAACCAGTGGAGATTCTCAGGCTATGAGTTTCAGGGTGGACTTTGCAGTAAAAGTGTTGTCAGATTGTGTCTAGCTAGGCGGGGACCAGAGTTGCTGGCCACCCCAAAAATGTATCCAGAAACCAAGTCAGATTCCCGGGTACATGTAGACACAGACCTCCGGACAAAGTCCCCCCTGAAAAGCAGTTATGCGGCTCACCGCCAGGATGCCCTGCTTCAGCACAGACCAGAAAGGTAAAAGGGGGCATAGTGCTAGACGTTTCCTTGCAATAGTCAGGGGCCCCTAGTTTAGTGGTAGTCCCCCCCAGTATATGCCCAGAACCCTGGAACTGGTATAGGGGTTCGGAGTGTCTCCAACCATCCATGAGATTGTGAGAATGAAATTATTTCTATGTCCAGCTTCGGTACATTAGAAGCAACTCTGAAACGTAACCTAAGCGTTATTTGAAGCAACTTTTTTTTTTTTTAACTTTGTCCTTATTAGTTTTTTGTGCGTACATACATAGATAAAATAATGTTGATAACTGTCCAAAGTAGACACAGAACTGTCTGGAACGTACCACACATAACAGACACGTGATGGGGAGACGACACGACAACACAACCACAAAACCGAGACGACAACGGAGAGTGGGGGGGGGGGGGAGTGGGGAGGGGAAAATCAGGCGATGAGTGTCCATCTTTGCATTCTTGAGCCTCATCCATCAGACGCTAGCCACTTCTGTGGTGCAGCTCACCAGTATCCGCACGAGCGATACTGCTTCCACTCTACTAGCTTTAGCTTTACCCAGAGGGTTCTACCCAGGGGGGTGAGCCCTCCCCAACGTCAGCCCGTCCTGTCTGGCTCCAAGTCACCCATCAGAGGAGAACTCACTTACTTCAATGACAGCCAGATTGTGGCATCATTCACCCCTTTGATATCTGTCTGGGCCAACCAAGGCAACCAAACCTTTTGGAATTTATCGCCCGAATCGTTAACTAGGCTTGTTAACTTTTCCAATGCTGCGGTCTCGCACCTCATAGCTGTTGCAAAGTGTGCAATTAATTTGTTCCCCGAGCGTGAAACCTCCTTTGTGGGTTTGCTTAACAAGAACAGCCACGGGTCAAGCTGAATTTGAAGGCCCAAAAAGATCCTCTGTAGCCAATCTCGAATCTGGACCCAGATAGGAACTCTTTTCGGGCAAGACCACAGCATGTGTACCAAGTCCCCCCGTTCCCCGCAACGCCTGGGGCAGAGCGGGGAAGAGCCCGAGATAAATTTCGCCAGTCTAATTGGGGTGAGATACCATTGTAACATTACCTTATATGAGTTCTCCTTTAATGTCGTGCAAATGGAGCTGCTGGCTGCGGCCTTAAAAACCGCTGTCCAGTCCTCGTCCTCTAGTGTGCCCTGTAAGTCCTCTTCCCACTGCGCCATGAATCTGGGTTTGTCAGTTTCGTCTTTGTCGGCACCAACCACCTCTCTGTATAGAGCAGAGATCAGTCCCCGCGTGTCTGTACCTCTCACGCAGAGCTTTTCAAAATTTGTTAGCGGTGGTCTCACCGGATGTGCGTTATAAAATCCCTGAACCTGGAGGTACCTAATACATTCTGTGTTGGGTATGTCCGTTTCTGACTTTAAAAGTTCAAATGATTTAATCTTGTTACTACCCTCCAGGTCCTTCAACCGTCTAATCCCTAATTTGTGCCACAGCGGGAAACTCTTGCCTGTTAGACCCGGAGCAAAATCTGGATTGCCGTATAGGGGAGCCATCCGTGTATGTTTGGAGGTTAGCGAGCGACTACTTTTAGACGCCTCCCAGACCGAGATCGAGTTGAGCACAGAGGTTAGTGGTCTGTGTATGTCCTTTACCTGTATCCTCGGGTACCAGGTCAGGTCCTTGAGCTCAAGCGGGGCGCACACCTCCCTCTCCAGAGCCACCCACCGCCTGAGCCCCGGGTCCCCATGCCATTGCATGATTTGGCACAATTGCGCCGCTTTTTAATAGGACATAATGTTCGGCACAGCTAGACCCCCTGCCTCCTTAGGCTTCTGCATCATTTTGGCTTTTATCCGTGGTTTTTTACCATTCCAAATAAACTTCGAGATTGATTTTTGAAGCCCTGCAATATCCGCACGCACCACGGGTATCGGAAGAGTTTGCAACAGGTATAAAATACGGGGAAGGATGTTCATCTTGACGCTGCAGATCCTACCCATCCATGAAATATCAAATGTCGCCCAGTCTTGTAATTCTTTTTTTAGGGTTTTCAATAGAATGGGGTAATTCGCTTGATATAAGGAGCCTATCTTTTTTGTGATATGCACCCCTAGGTACTTTATGGATGTAGGTCACCACTTAAACTCAAAGTTGAGTTCGATCAGCTTCTCCGTTTCTCGTGGGATGTTGAGGCTTAGTGCCTCCGATTTTGTCTGATTTATTTTAAACCCAGAGATCCGGGCAAAACGCTCTAGAAGCTCGAACAGGTTGGGTAGCGAGATGAGCGGCTTAGTAAGGGTCAGAATATGTCATCTGCGTACAAAGCCACTTTGTGTTCTTGCGAATGGATTTGTACTCCAGAGATATCAGTGTTGCTTCTAATTTGTGCTGCTAGTGGCTCGATACATAAGGCAAACAGAAAGGGCGATAGCGGGCATCCTTGCCTCGTACCACTTTTAATTTGAAACAGCTCTGAGGGGAACCCCTGGTGGACCACCCTCGCTGCCGGCGCGTTGTATAACGCTTTTATTGCACTTAAAAATTTGCTTCCAAACCCAAATGCCCCAAGCGTGGACTCCAAGTTTGGCCAGTCAATCCTGTCGAAGGCTTTTTCCGCATCTAAGCTTAAAACTACGCTCTGGATCCCGTTGGCTTCTACAAATTCTATTATGTCTACAATCCGTCTGGTATTGTCGGCCGCTTGTCTATTTCTAACAAAGCCAACTTGATCTGGATGGATTAGCCTCGGCAGGATGACACTTAAACGGTTGGCCAGTAATTTGGAATAGATTTTAACATCTGTATTAATCAATGATATCGGCCTGTAACTTTGACAATTTGTGGGGTCTTTGTCCCCTTTATGAATCAAGCAAATCGACGCCTGGAGCATCTGCTCAGCGAATGGCTCTCCTGCCAGTACTCTGTTAAACATCCGGAGCATGTGTGGAGCTAAAACTCCTATTAACTTTTTATAATACAAGTTGGAGAACCCATCCGGGCTGGGGGCTTTAGGTTTAAACTTTTGACCACTGCTGCTAGTTCTTTCCCTGAGAAGTCGCATTGAATTGCCTCTCGTTCCATGCTGTTCAGTTGTGGCAAAGCTGCGTCTGCTAAGAATTTACGCTGATTACTGCTTGTCTTAGCGTTGTGGACCACCTTCTCCCCATTGTATAGCTGTGCATAAAACTTTTCAAACTCCCCCACTATAACTTTGGGGTTAGAGGAGACCCGCCCCTCTGCTGTCCTGATAGAATGTATATTAAAATTTGGTTTCCTATTGCGGAGTCTGGTGGCTAGCATAGTGACCAGTTTATTAGCTTTCTCAAAGAACTTCCTCTGTGTCCAACTCAGGTCTTTCTCCGCCCTGGAGGTGAGGAGGAGGTTAAGCTCAATCCTGACATCCTTCAACTCTTGTAATGTGTCCCCTCTACCTGTACGGCTATGTAGTGTAGAGAGCTCGTGCAACCTCTGGTAAAGCTGAGTCAATTTGGCCTCCCTTTGCTTTTTCCTACCGGCTGCTATACCTATCAGTACCCCCCGCAACGTGGCCTTGTGAGCCTCCCACAACGTAGTGTGGGATTCCACACTGCCAAGGTTAGTCTGAAAATATCTCAAGATTTCATCTTTAACTAGCTTCGCAATATCTGGTATTTTAATCAATGATTCATTTAGCTTCCAATTTGGTCCTGGCCTAGCAGACCCAATTTGCGTGCATCGTAGCTCTACCGATGCATGATCCGACCATGTAATGTCATGTATTTTGGTGTCGGAAATCTGTGGGACCATTCTACCAGAGACAAAGAAGTGGTCAATCCTACTGTAACTGTCATGGGGATGGGAGTAGAAAGTGTAGCTACGGTTTCCCTGGTGTTGATCTCTCCATATGTCTATGAGACCCATTTGCCTCAATCCTTTCAGTAAGGGGCCGTTATCTTCCCTCCTCAGAGTCTGCTGGGGTGTGGAGCGGTCCACCCGAGGGTCCACTACCTTATTGAAGTCCCCTGCTAGGACTACGTGTCCATCTGCCCAACACTGGAGCGTCTGAAAAAAAGCTTCAAAGAACTGGGGTTCTCCCTCGCTGGGTGCGTATACGCAAGCCAATGTCAATCTACTTTGTTTGAGGAGGCCTACTAAAATAAGAAATCTCCCCTTTGGATCTCGCTTCACCTTATCGACTTGAAAGGGGGATTTATTATGGAATAATATAGCTACACCTTTTTTTCCCCCCCTGCCGAGGACAAGTACACTTGCCTAAAGTGCTTGTCCAGGAACTTTGGGCTGTTACGGAGGCTGAAGTGGGTCTCTTGTAGGAAGACCACGTCTGCCCTCTTACGTTTAAATTCCGAAAAGGCAACTTTTCTCTTGTTTGGGCTATTGAACCCCTTAACATTCTGGGATAAAAAAGTTACCGCCATATCGTAGTGTGGATTGGGTGGATATGCTTACAGTAGAGCTTGTGCTTACCCAGGAGTAGAGTAGTTTGGGGGCCTCTTTGACTGTTTCGGTGGCTCCTGCTGACCTTCTTTCTCTCGCCTTGGGGGGCTGGAACAGGGGAAGGAAAGAACACAAGGGGAAAAAAAAGACAAAGAAAACACGCATGAACAAATAGAACCGTGTTGGTCCAACCGGACCTCGGGTTCATCACCCGGGAGAGACTCTCCTTATCTGGACACCTCACCCTCCTGATCCAGCTCCATGGCCCACGACTCTGGCTATGAGTACCCGGGACTTTGCCGGGAATGCAGGCTAGGCCCACCTCCCCGCTTCAGAAGCGCATGCCCACGGGCAGAGTGGCAACAAGCCCCCTCCCGCCGACAGCAGCACGTAAAGAAACCCAAACTCTAACTGCTAAAATATCTATAACTACCTTCCCCCTCCCCTCCCCCCCCTATAGCCGCTACTACTAAAACTCAGCTCTAATCCCCAGAAAACTATGAAAACCCCTAGCTCCCACCTAACGAGCAAACTGCCCCCATACAAACAAGCCAACTTAACTTCTGGCCCCAGTTTTAGAGTCCCCTATGCACCCTGTGGCCTCTGCCGTTGTTCAGCCTGTTTCCCTCCCGCTGAACAGTATGCTACTGCTGGCCGCCCCCCCCCACCTCCTCCTCTGCTGCCTAGATCCCTGACTCCTGCTAGAGTTCCGTGATTATTACCCCACCGCAAGAGTCCGACAGTGTTCCAGGGCAGCGATATTCCCCCCTTAACCTCCTCTCTTCCCCCCTTACGCGTCTCCCCAGCGGCGGAGTTCGCGCACCCCCACCAGGGAGTACCGCGTTGCTTCCGGTCTGTCACGTCTCACGAGCTGTCTTCCTGGCTCTCGCGGTCCCCAGCGTGCCTCTCGTCCTTGCGAGACCTGGCTAGGTAACGTCATCCAGCTGGGTGAGGCGGACTCAGTCGAAGGCTGACCCTCGAGGGGAGAGGGTGGATCTGTAGGCGGATCTGAGGGTGGACCGAGGCATCGGAGCATTCACTCGCGCCAAAAACCATGCCGCCATGAAATTTAGCGTGCCCTTCCTGCTTCTTCCTTCCAAGGTAAGTCTGGAACGGCCATTTTAGGGACCATTGTTTAGGAAAAGCTGCTCAAGGGGTATCTAAAGTTCCCATCCACCTGTATGTGCTATAGAAGTTCCAAGTAACCCACGCCAGGGGTTATAACTTGTGCGGAACAGGGGCCAAGCCGGGAAAAGTTTTGCGAACCAACTTTGACGGCATCTTGCCGCAACTTCAGCGTCGTAGTGGCTTAGGAGCTTTTGTCACCCCCCCTACCTTCTCCCTACTTTTGTCCTTTGGGGAGGAGGACCCAGACCCCCTCGGCGCCGCACCAGATAGGCTTGTCTCCTGGCTCACCGGGTGGGCCGTGCCTGTAGCCCCCTTTACACCCAGCTTCTTTAGGAAGGCAGTACCTTCAGAGGTGTGCTTCAACACGTGTGAGCGGCCTTTTTTGAGTACCACCAGGGCAAAAGGAAAAGCCCACCGGTATCGTATTTCTCGGTCCCTAAGCTCTTTGGTGATGTGCAGCACTGCTCTCCTGCGGGCAAGAGTGAGGGGGGAAATATCCTGAAACACTGTGAGGGTGATCCCTTCAAAGGTAATGTGGGGGGTAGCCCTCGCAATCCTGCTCACCTCCTCCTTAGTTTTAAAATGGTGCTGCCGGAGAATGATATCCCTGGGGGGGTTTGAAGGCAGAGGCCGCGACCGTAGGGCCCTGTGGCAACGGTCCATCAATAGATCAGACTCAGTTTTGCCCGGTAGAATGGACAACATCCACCGGCTCAGCAGTTCCTACGGATCGAGAATCTCTTCAGGGATCCCCCGGACGCGTAAGTTGTTGCGCCGGTCCCTGTTCTTGCAATCTTCCTGCCAGGACTCTAGTTCAGCAATCCTCGCCTCCAAAGCTCCCATCCACATGTTAGTCTCCTAATGGCATTTGGAACTCTCCTCCATACGATCCTCCAGCTCGCTTGTACGATTTCCAATCTGAAGGATATCCCTCCTGAGCCCCTCCACCTCCCCTCTGAAAAAGGCCTTTAAGTCTAAGAGAAGCCGTGCTATTTCCTTTTTTATTATCTTTGAGTGGCCCGCTGTAGCCCCCTCCGGTTCTTGGGCTGAATCCGAGTCCGAGACCGCCGAGAGCTCCGCCGCCCCGGCCTTGCCCGAGCCTGTAAAATATGAGCGCACATCAGATTTGCGCCGGGCCTTCTGCCGCGTTGCTGCCATGGTTCCTCCGATGAATGTTTTATGATCTTATGAGTATCGGGGGCCTCTGGAGAGTATTTGGGAGTTTCTGAGTTCGGTTTAATAATACTTTATTTGCATTAAACTGCCGACTGTTGGCGGAGCTGTGAAGTTACACCGCCATCTCCAACCTGTCGCGCATGCGCATTCTGAAGCAACTTTTTAACTAACTTAATATACGGAGGTCTAGGAGCACTGAAAAATGAATGTGCGTGTCTTTTCAGTAGATTTTAGGGGACGAGGGACTTAGAAGAATTTATGTGATATTTTCATTAACGTGTTGTATAAGGGTATATATGTTTTATGCACTGTATATGAGCTTGGGATTTCTAAGTCTGTGGTTCCGAGAGACCAGCTGGCTACCAAGTTGGTACCACTAAGTCTGCTCAGGTCCCATTCTTGAAAGCCACAGAGATGCCAAGGTGTGAGGGTGGGCGGAGTACCGGAGTTGTAATTAAGTACCCATGTCCTGACATGAATAAGGGCTATCCAGTGAACATTTGCCCATCCCCAGACTCTGAGGAGCCTGGCACAGCGGGGGGTTCAATATACTAAGTGGCAGAGGTGCCAGGTTGGCGCAGGTCCCTTTGCAGAATTGAAATCCGTGCCCGCCCAGCTTCAGGGTACCGGCAAATCGCTGATAGGCTGGTGAAAAAAATTCCACGCTCTGATTGGTTGAGTTATTCTGTGAATGGGGACTGAAATCCTATAAGAAACCAGCCAATCAGCTCAGGATATTGTAAAAAACAAAGGAAAGGGGAGAGAAGGGAAGAAGCCCCCGCATCAGCTTAAAGTAATGGTATAGTACTAGATATAGTCTTAGCTCTCATCTGGTGCAAAAAGGGATAGGGAGTCATAAACAGAAACAAACAGAAAGATTCCCTCAGGAATGCACTCAGATGGATGTAGTGAGATGAGTGAAATATAGTTAAAATACATTTATTAATAGATATACAATAAAATTAAATTTGTATAGAGGGGTGGTGAGAAGGTCCAGGACCTTCTCACCACACCCCTCTATACAAATTTAATTTTATTGTATATCTATTAATAAATGTATTTTAACTATATTTCACTCATCTCACTACATCCATCTGAGTGCATTCCTGAGGGAATCTTTCTGTTTTTTTCTGTTTACAGCTCAGGATATTCTAAGCGCCAAGACAGCAGCGGCAGATTTGAACTGACCAAAAGATGCTCTGTAATAAAAAGACTCGAGTCGGCTTCAGAATTTTCAAGGCAAGACATTTTCGGGGCCACATTCTCAAAAGGAAACATAGTGGTCGTGGATGGAACTACAAGCCGAAAAGAGTACAAGGACGTTTGGTACTAGCTCCCAGTCAAGGGATTTCAGCACCTCCAGAAGGGAAAGAGCGGTGGTGTCAGGAACTGCATGCCGATTTCAGTTCCAGGACTTTTTTGGCTTAGTTCCTGTCATCTAAAGGACTTTGTAAAGACTCTGGGCTATTTCACTAGGAAAGGTTAGTTTTGTAGCCCAGACACCCAGTAAGTGTCTTTTCTTCTGTATATTGTAATCTATTGTGTGTATGTCTGTTTCAAAGGAATAAATCGTAATTTGTTTTACTTGGTTTTGCTCAGTGATATGATCATGGTATAAAGATATAAATTCTTGGTCTCCCGTGACAATTACTAAGTGTGCTGGCCTTCTGAGCCCTCAAAGGCCAGAAGAATATTACCCAGTAGTACAGAATCTTAAAGTTTGTAGGAAGGACCACCATTCATCCTTCACACCACAACAGCCCTGGGAAAACAAGGTTTGGAGTTTCCGACTTCCTGATCCCTCTGCAACCCTGAGTGGATTGGTCCACTATGCCCTTATAGGCTAAGCACTCACAACTCCACACAGGTTTACCATTTTTGGGAGGTTGTGTCAATTACTCCCACCACTAGGTCCCAATTATCTATCCGCCTCTACCTATTGGTCGCCCAACCCCCCAAAGTTCACAATACCTGTAGTTGTTATCAGTACTGTATCTTCTAGGTCAACAACACCCTTGCACACTCTCTATTTTGTCCCCATCCCTTGATCATTGGCCTTTCCTCCTGTCACTTACCCCCTCCTCAGTCAGTATGGGGAACAAAATTCAGGATTCTCCTCATATGAATCCCCTAGCTGCACCACCCTTTGATCCTGCACTGAGGAAGATTCCGCCCTCCCACCCCCACTAAAATTCATCTGCAGATTGGGTACTAAAAAAGTTGAGGCTATTCCTTCAATTCAGTTGTTTAACACAATCCAAAGAGAATTTTAAGAATTCAAACTCAGATGAGAGACAGAGGCTTTCCATTTATGAGAGTCCCCAGTTGTATGTATATCCTCTGAAATGTCCCTCCAAATAAGTTAGGGGGACATGCCTGTACTGAAAAAGGAGCACACATATGGTAC